>NC_092518.1:46196378-46496378 GCF_047511675.1 Marmota flaviventris | reverse complement strand
AGAAAATACCAAGAGAGGGGCTGGGGTTGTGGCTCAGTGGTAGAGCGCTCACCTGGCACGTGCGACACCCTGGGTTCGATCCTCAGCACAATAAATAAATAAATAAATAAATATATTGTGTAACTACAACTAAAAAATATTTTTTTAAAAGGAAAATACCAAGAGACTTCTAGTAATCTTTTCCTGTAAGTTGTCTCTTAACCATAATCTGTACAATATTTCACAGATTTTAAGAATATAGAAGGAAGTAGATCCATGAGAAAAGATGGTGGAGCCTGTAAAATAAAATTCACAGCATTATTATGAGAGAACATGATTTAATGGAAAGAGTTTGAGGCTGAGGAGTCAGACAGAACTAGGGTCTTGTGACTTTAAACAGGTAATCTAATCTCTCTTACTCTCAGTTTCCTTATTTGTAAAATGGAGCTAAGGAGATTAATTAAGTTTGTAATGAGTCCAAATATTAATCAGTGACTCCATAAAATTGGTTGCTAATATTTGCTACATTTACACATAGTATAATAATATTCAAAGGCTGAATTTAGAAGTTTAAGGGAAAAGTGGGTTTGGGAATTTGAAATATTAATAATTGACATATAATTTTAAAGAATTAATCTGCATAAGCTTTTCTGAGTCCCAAAGCCAACTTGAAGGCACCAAAACAATAAAACATTTCTTTCCCACTCATTAACCTGCCACCCAATCCAAATTGACCTGCATTTATCACTTGACCAAAATAGGCCTTGATGAGGTCACTAATGCCCTTCCATGTTGTTGAATCCAACAAATACTTCTAAGTCCTTGTCTTATTTGATTCTTTAGTTTTATTTGTTCTTTAAAAATTATTGGTGCATGTTAATTATATAGAACAGCAGGTTTCAGTTTTTCAGGATGTTTCATCTTGTGTTTTTTAAAAAATATATGTAATATATATATATATATATATATATATATAAAGGAATAGTGGGTTTCATTATGGCCTATACATATATGCACAAAACAATTATTTAATCAATTTCACACCCCAGTACTTCCCCTTTCCATCCTCTTCTCCCTCCCCCAACCCCCTTCCTCTACCTTCTTGGTCTCTTCTATTTTCATAAGATACTTTTTCTGCCTTTCTTCTCTTTAGCTGCCTCATGTAATAGAAAACATATTACATTTGTCTTTTCAAACCTGATTTATTTTGCTTAACACAATACAACATGTTTGCTCTCCAGTTCCATCCATTTTCCTGCATATTACATAATTTCACTCTTCTTTATGGATGGATAGTACTCCACTGTGGTGTGTGTGTGTGTGTGTGTGTGTGTGTGTGTGTGTGTTGTATATCATATTTTCTTTATCCATTCATCTATTGATGGCTGGTTCCATAATTTGGCTATAGTGACTCATGCTGCTATAAACATGGGAATGTGTATATCTCTAAAGCACTCCACTTCTTTTGGATAAATACCAAGGAGTGGTATAACTGGGTCATAAGGTAGTTACATTTTCAGTTTTTCATGGAACCTCCATACTGATTTCTATAGTGGCTATACTAATTTATATTCTGAACAACAGTGTATAAGAGTTCCTTTGTCAGCATTTATTGTTATTTACATTTGTTAATTGCCATTCTGACTGTAGACATTCAGAATGTTTTCATTTGCATTTCCCTTATGGATAAAGACATTGAACAGTTTTTCATATATTTGTTGGCAATTTGTATTTCTTCTTTTGATGGTGTCTGTTTAATTCATTTCTCCAAAAGACTCAGAATAGCTGAAACAACCATGAGCAAAAGAACAAAGCTAGAGGCATCACGATACCCAATTTCAAATTATGTTACAGAGCCATAGTATCAAAACCAACATGGTACTGGCATAAAAATAGACACGTAGACCAATGCAACAGCATAGAAAATGCAGAGACAAACCCACACAGCATAGTCATCTGATTTTTGACAAGGACACCAAAAACATATGTTGAAGAAAAAAATAGTCTCTTCAACAAATGATGGTGGGAAAACTGGATATCTGTATGTAGAAGATTGAAACTAGATTCCTATCTCTTACCCTTGCACAAAAGTTAACTCAAAATGGACTAAAGACTTAGGAATAAGACCAGAAACTTTACAACTACTATAAGAAAAAATACTCCAACATACAAGTGAATACATCAGCTTCCTTAATAGAACTCTTATGGCTCAGGAAATAATACCAAGAATCAATAAATGGAATAATATCAAATTAAAAAGCTCTTGCACCGAAATGGAAACAATTAACATCATGAAGAGAGAGCCTACAAAATGTGAGAAAATTGTTGCCAGTTATTCTTCCAGCAGAGAATTAATGTCCAGAATATAAAGAACTCAAAAAATTCAACACCAAAAAAAAAATATTTAGTATCATTTGACACTATTGACCAATCCCTCCTTCTTGCAACCTCCTCCTCTTCTTTTGGTTTCTAAGACACAAAAATCTTCAACTATTTCTCTGATTCTTCTTATCTTCATGAGATCAATCATCTTCCTCAACTTGGCAACTAAATGTGGCTCGCCAAGGCTCTTTGCTAGTCACCATTTCAGCCTCATTCTTGGGAATTTCATTCCTGTTGATGACTTCAATCACCACCTATTACTATGAGTTCACTGTAGTGAATATTGCTAAAACATCTGCAAATTCAGTAATTCACTAAGAGGAAGCACGTGAATTAACATATGGTCATAACTATGTCTTATGTTACAAAGGATACAAAAAAAATCAGGAAAGGAAAATAGTGTGTGGAGTAAAATTTAGAAGAAATTGAGCACAACCTTTCAAGATTCCTCTACCTCTGAAGTCATAGGACATGCTTAATTCCTCCAGCAACAAAGTATGAAAAAATATATATATATATATATATATATATATATATATATATATATATATATGAATTCTTAACTACCAGGGAAGCTCTTTATAGACTTAGAATCCAGGATTTTTATTGAGCACTAGTCACGGAGACACCCTCTGTCTAGTCTGTACCCAAATTCCAGACTCCCAGAAGGAAAACAAGTATTCAGCATAAACCACATTGTTTATACAAACAGTTTAAGCACAGTTCTGGGAACTGATAAGAGTGGGAACTGATAAGAGTGGCTGAAAACCATTTGAAATCCAAGTTCACAGATGCCAGCCAAGGACCAGCCTTGCAATAAAGCTTTCAAAGCATAGCAGTCAGACTTGCTTTGTTAACTCTTTTCTGCACACTTGCAAATGGTGTCTGCATCCCTGGTGGCTCCTCTCAACTTCAAACTTCATATATTCCCAACTGCCTACTTGATAATACCACTAAAGTCTCAAAGATATTTCAGATTTGATAGCACAACTACCAATTATTGAAAACTTATGCTGACCCCGGTGTTATTCTAAGCACTAGACATACTAGGTGGTTCAATCCTCAGAGCAATTACATGATGCATTATTATCTACCTTTTACAAATAAGGAAACTGAGCCACAGAGAGTAGTTAATGACTCAATTCCATATTATGTAGTTGCTATAGTTAAGGTCTTAAATGTCCCCCAAAAGTCAATATGTTCAAAGATTGGTCCCCAAAGCTGGGAGGTGAAATCTTTAAGAGATAAGGTATAGTGGGAGATCTTTAGGTCAATAAAAACATGCTCCAAAGGAGATTGAGGGACCCTGGCCTCTTCTCCATTCTCTTTTGCTTCCTGGCCATGACTTGAATGATTCTGCTCCACCACAAGCTCCTTGCCATTGTCATCTGGCATCCCATCAGAAGCTTAAAAGTAATGGGTCCACCTGATTATGGACTAGAACCTCCTAAACCATGAGCCTTTTCTCTTTAAAAACATTTTCTCTGTATAAGTTAATTAAAGATCTCAGATATTTATTATAGTGGTAGAAAGTTGACTAACATCACAGTTAATTTTGGGGACCACAGCTCAACTCTAGTCAATTGGATTTCAGATTCCATGTTCTTAATGACTACCTAGCATTATCTCAACATTCAAAATCTAATTTATGATGCTTTTCCTCAATTCTGTTCCTTTTCCAGATTTCCAAATCTTTATGGTAATCATTATCATCTACCCTTGCCTAGCAAGACACATCCTTGATAACTTTCCATCTTTCACCTCACCAACCCCCATAACCAATCATCATTATGCCTATTTTTCTCATAAATATTTATTGGATCTATTTATATTTCTCAATTTTTACCTTTTCTAGGTCAAGATACCATCATGTGGATCACTGCAATAGCCTCTGCATTGATCCCCAATCTTCGGAACGATGTGGATATAGACTATCACATAAGGATTATGGAGTAACAAGCCGGAAGAAACCTGGGTTCCAAACAGACTTCACAGAGCCATCCTTCCATATCAGCTTAGATCTTGAACATGACAAAAAAAAGCTTATTTGTCTTATTTAAGTTGCTATTTTGAATCTTTGTCAAATGCAGTCATAGTTACATATTATCTGATATAAAAGTTTTGTTCTTTAATGATACACCTAATCAGGACAGGTCACAGGACCCTGCACTGGGAGACATTAGAAATATTATTTTATGTGATAATCACTGATATATTATGGAAAACAATATAAAACAAAAATTAATTTTTAAGATAAAACACAAAGAAACCCAATTTTTCAAAAAAAAAATAAAAGGAAAGAAACCCAATTTTTCACTTATAGGAAACTCCATATAACTCTGCCCCATATTCTTCTTCAATCTGATTACCCACTGTGGTGGTAAGGTTTGAACATCCTTTTATGGGTCACAGAGGTATCAGTGTCTGAAGGGCACCCAGAGTCATCCTCCAAGCACTGATATAGAGAAAATCAAGTCATTTAGATAAGTTTGGTAACAGATTTCAGGAGTAGCATTGCTCAAGATGGAATATATTAGGCTAGAGAAATCTCTAGACTCAGAAATGTATGTGGGACAAATACTTGTAAGAGATTCTATGTGGCCAAGTCTTTTGAGAATATTTTGTACATTATGTACCATTGACAGAAGCAGAATATATTAAATTGGGAGATAAATTAATATGATTTAATCAAGAAAAAACATGTCTCAGAGCAAGATTGATGCAGAAATAATAAAAATAAATAAGAGACAGTCTAGCATGTAAGGAGCCTGGAAGTTATCACTCTATCCATAAAACAAATAAACAGCTGAACAAATTGAAAAATCAGCGACTCTTCTTAGGTCCATTGGAGAAGTCAGGTTAGAGAGGGCAAACCGTTGCCCCAAAAATTGGAGGCACAGACAAGCCAAGACAAAGAATCATCAGTTACCAAAACAGAAATTCATGAGCAGAAACTTTCATGGGAATCAGTAAAGTGGGAGGGAAAAAAATAGAATTTTAATTGATCTTTTGCAGGAGGCCTAGAATGGAGTGTCAATCTGAGAGTTAAAAAACTCAAGCAGGGGGCTGGGGCTGGGCTCAGTGGTATAGCACTTGTCTGGCACGTGTAGGGCACTGGGTTCGATTCTCAGCACAACATAAAAATAAATAAATAAATGTATTGTGTCCATCTACAACTAAAAATATTTAAAAAAAAAAAAAAAACTCAAGTGGGCCCAGGCTTGGGAAGAGACCCCACACTTTTCTGAGTTTTACCTATAAGAGTGCAATCAGGTTCTTTTTGTGAATATCAGAGAAAAATCTCCTTGTGCTTCTGGCAAGCGGAAGCGGGAGTGGGGTGGTAACAGGAATCATTTTGAAATATACCGTAGCAGTTCTTTTTTGTATATTTTGTTTGTTTGTGGTACTGGGGATTGAACCCAGGGGTGCTATACCACTGTGCTACATTCTTTTCTTTTTTGAGACAGTGTCTCACTAAGTTGTCCAGACTGATTTTGAACTTGTAATCCCCTCGTCTCAGCCTCCTGAGTAACTGGTATTACAGGCATGCGCCACCACATCCGGCCATTCTGTTCTTCTTAATAAGGCTTTCTCTCAAGAGAAACTATTCGCTCAGACCCTAAACAATTGGCATGTTATCAGAACCTAACCAGGGAGGGCGTTGATAAAAGGAAGAGAAAATGTCCTACTCCAATACCCTGTAAACTCCCATGTGGGGGATGTAAATATCCAACCCCAGATCACTCTAGACATTCTGTCCAATATAGAGGAAGGGAAAAAACCCTAAGAAACACTTGTGAACTGCTTAGTTCAGAGGCAGGCTCATTGAAAGTGTGAAATCTAATCATAGGACTATACAATACTTCTCTTCTCTCATTCATACCCTACCACCATATTACTAAGACCTATTTACAGCAGTTTCTTTTGCCCAGTTCATGATGTCTGACTATGAATAAAATTTTACAAGGCATACTAAAAGATAAAAAACATAGCTTAAAAAAGCAGAGTAAATATAAAAACCAGACTCAAAATATGACAGGGATGTAGAATTATCAGACTGGGAATTTAAAAGCCTATAGTTAATGTGCCATGATGACTATTTTTTTTAAGTTGAGATTTTTTAAAGACATAAACTATACATAAACAAATTATCAAATACCACATACCTAAATTATACTATGATGAAAACAAATATAACGTGAGGAAAATTATAAAACTGTAACCAATGACTGAAATTTTGTGCATAGATACTTACTATAGAAAATTGATGTATATTCATATTGCTCATTTATCTGATATTGTAAGTAAACAAAACACCATGAAATGGAGTTTCTCATATTTAACTGTATATGTCCCCTTTGAGAAATGTTCTTGTGTGATGGTTAATTTTAAGTATCAACTTGACTAAGCCAAAAGATGCCCAGGAATTTGGTCAGATATTGTTCTAGGGGTATTTTTGGATGAGAATAATATTTAAATCAGTAGACTGAGGAAATAAGGTTGCCTTCTCTAAAGTGGGTCTATCTCACCCAATCAGCTGATGGCCTGAATAAAACTAAAATGCTGACCCTCCCCCTGAGAATTCTTCCTGCCTGAAAGCCTTTGAACAGGGACTTCAGATTTTTTTTCTACCTTTGGATTCAAACTGAAGCATGGGATCTTCCTGGCTCTCAAGGCTGCTAGCCTTCAGACTAGAACTACATCATCAGTTCTCTTAATTCTCAGGCCTTCAGACTCAGATTGAAAATAAATCATAAATTCTCTTGGGATTTCAGTTTGCAGATGCACTCTGCAGAAATTGTGAGTTTCCAGACTCTATAATCATATGAGCCAATTCCTTATAATAAATCTTTTTTTGGGGGGTGGGTACCAGAGATTGAACTCAGGGGCACTTGGCCACTGAGCCATATCCCCAGCCCTAATTTTGTATTTTATTTAGAGACAGGGTCTCACTGAGTTTCTGGGCTCCTCACTTTTGCTGAGGCTTGCTTTGAACTCACAATTCTCCTGCCTCAGCTTTCCCAGCCACTAGGATTACAGGCATGTGCCACCGCACCCAGGTCCTTATAATAAATCTTAGACACACACACACACACACACACACACACACACACACACCCTATTGGCTCTGTTGTTCTGGAGAACCTTGACTATACATATGCTAAGGAAAAGTAGAGCACGTGCAAGAGCAGATGGGAAATGTTAGTAGAGATCAAAATTCCAAAAAAGAATAAAAAAGACTTGCTAGTGATCAAAAACATGGTAACAGAAATGAAGAATGCCTTGGGTGAGCTCACTGAGGAAAGAATTTCTGAGCATGAGGATGTATCAATAGGAGGAGAAGAGAAAAGAAGAAGAAAGTAGCAGTATTACAGAATATACCAGTGAGACAACTACAAAAATGGCAACCTGTATATAAATGGGAACCCCAAAAGAAGAAGACAGAAAGGTACTCAAGAAATCTAAAGTAATAATGACTGAGACTTTCCCCCCAAATTAACCTTAGACACAAACCACAGATCTGGGAAGCTCAGAGAATATCAAACAGGATTTTTTAAAATTTTACTTGAGTACACAATATTTGAACTGTCGAACACCATAAAAAACAGAGATTGTCAAACTGGATCAGATTGAACTATATGTTGTATAAAGAAAATCTTGAAAGATATCAGAGAGGAAGACACCTTGCCTATAAAGGAACAAAGTAGAGAATCACATCCAATTTCTCAGAAACCATGCAAACAAGAACATAATGGAGTGAAATACTTAAAGTATTGAAAGAAAAAAAAAATTTTGAAGAGTTTTTGTTTTTAAATGGGGTACAGTTTTTTTTTTCTCTCAATGTATTATTTTGCCTTTCTCAGGCAAAGATACATTGAGGAAAATTGCTGCCAATAGACATACCTTGTAAGAAATTATAAAAGAAATTATTTTTTTGTTTTTTTATTCTGTTTTTTTTTTTAGTTATTGATGGACCTTTATTTTATTTATTTATATGTGGTGCTCAGAATCAAAACCACTGCCTCACACGTGCTAGGGAAGCACTCTACCACTGAGCTATAACCCTAACCCCTAAAACAAGTGCTTCAGAGAGAAGGAAATGATACATATATCAGAAATTCAGATCTACATATAGAAATGAACTGCATTGGAGAAGGAAAAAGTGAAGATAAAATAAAAAATTTACCCTTTTATTCTTTATCAATCTAACAGATAACAAACTCTTCAAAATTATAATAGTAACAATGGATTTGATGCCATATACTTATGTATATGTTTGTGTGTACATGCTTTTGCATAAGTGAAATTAATGACAGCAATAGTATAAGTAATGGGAGGGAGGAATTAGGATTTTTTTTTTAATTTTCAGACACTTGCTCTACCTGTGAAGTGGTATGATGAAATTATTGTAAATTATAAATGTATATTGCTAAATAAAGGACAATTGCTAAAATGTTTTTTTAAATAGTATCATTGATATGCCAAGAAAGGTTAAAAAATCAGATCATAAATTGCTCAATTATGGGCTGGGGTCGTGGCTCAAGAGGTAGAGCACTCACCTAACATGCATGAGTTACTGGGTTCGATCCTCAGCACCACATAAAAATAAAATGAAGATATTGTGTCCACCTAAAACTAAAAAAATAAATATTTTAAAAAGGGAAAACAAAAGGCAGAAAGCTGGGCAAAATAAAAGTGGAAACAAAGAACAAGAGCAGTGACTAGACAACAGGAACAAATAGGGTAAATATTCTCCAACTGTATCAATAATGACCCTTTCATTAGTACATATTAATTCTACACAATAATGAGTTTTATTGTGGCATATTAAAGCAGGCATAGAACATACTTTGATCATATCCAAACCCCACTGTCTTCCTTTACCCATCTCCCCCTCTGATCCCCTTCTTCTTCTCTAATAGTCTATTTTCTACTTTCATGTCATCTTTTTTCCCTAGATTTCATATATGAGAGAAAACATGCAATACTTGTCTTTAGGACTCTGGTTTATTTCTCTTAACTTGATGACTCTAGTTACATTTCATTCTTTATGTTTCAGTAATGCTCGTGTGTGTGTGTGTGTGTGTGTGTGTGTGAGAGAGAGAGAGAGAGAGAGAGAGAGAGAGAGAGAGAGATTTTCTTTGTCCAATCATCCACTGATAGGCACCTAGACTGATTCAATAACTTGACTCTTGGATATTGTGAAAAGTGCAACAATAAACATAGGTATGCAAATATCTATATAGTATGCTAACTATTTCCTTCAGGCATGTACCGAGGAGTGCTATAGTTGAATCACATGGTAGTTCTATTTTTAGTTTTGTGAAGAACCTCCATACTGATTTCAATAGTGACTGTACTGATTTACATTCCCATCAACAGTGTATATGTGTTCCTTTTCCCCTACATCCTCACCAGCTTTATCAATAATCACCATAAATGTCAATATTCTAAGCACACCAAGAGAGAGGTTGTCAAAGTAGATCAGAAAACAAGATTCAACTATATATTGTATAAGAAACACATTTTAAAAGCCTATTTTACTTATAATTGGCATTTAATAATCATAAATATTTATGATATAGAATGTGATATTTAAATACATGTATACATTGTGTAATAATCAAATCGGGGTAGGTCACATATCCATTACCTTAAACTTTTATCATTTCTTTGTGGTGAGAATATTCAAAATCTTCTCTTCTAGCTATTTTGAAATATACAATATATTATTGTTAAATGTAGTCACCCGGGCTGGGGATATAGCTCAGTTGGTAGAATGCTTGCCTCACACACACATGACCCTGGGTTAAATCCCCAGCACCACACACAAAAAAATGTAGTCACCCTACTGTGTAACACAACACCATGAATTATTCCCCCTATCTAAATGTAGCACTGCCCATTGACCTATCTCTCCATATTTCTCCTCCCCTCCAAGCGTCTGGTAACCACTATTGTATTTTCAACTTCTATAAGATAAATGTTTTAAAATTCCACATATGAGTGAGATCATGCCTTATCTGTCTTTCCATGTCTGGTTTAGTTCACTTAACATAATGTTCTCCAGGCTCATTTATGTTGTCTCAAATGAAAAGATTCCAAACATTTTGTGGCTGAACCGTATTTCATTGTGTATATATACCATATTTTTGTGGGTTAGTATTCTTTTTATTTAGTTTTTTATATACATAATATTGGCATTAATTTTGACATAATTATACAAGCATGGAATATAATTTGATCCAATTCAGTACCCAATATTTACCCTTTCCCTTTCCTCTCCTTCCCCCGTTCCATTTTCTCTTCTTTACTGATAATTCATATATTTAAAAAAAAAAAATATTTATTTTTTAGCTTTAGGTGGACACAATATCTTTATTTTATTTTTATGTGGTGCTGAGGATCAAACCCAGTGCCTCACGCATGCCAGGCGAGCGCGCTACTACTTGAGCCATATCCCCAGCCCCTCATTCATCTATTTATTTATAGTTTTTTTTTTATTTTATTGATTTTTTAAATAAATGACAGCAGAATGCATTACAATTCACATTACTCACATATAGCACAATTTTCCATATCACTAGTTGTATATAAAGTATGGCCACACCAATTCGTGTCCTCATACGTGTACTTTGGATAATGATGTCCATCACATTCCACCGTCATTGCTAAACCCCTGCCCCTTCCCTTCCCCTCACACCCCTCTGCCTTATCTAGAGTTCCTCTGGGCTGGGGATGTGGCTCAAGTGGTAGCGCGCTTGCCTGGCATGCGTGCGGCCCGGGTTCAATCCTCAGTACCACATACAAACAAAGATGCTGTGTCCACCGAAAACTGAAAAATAAATATAAAAAATTCTCTCTCTCTCTCTCTCTCTCTCTCTCTCTCTCCTCTTTAAAAAAAATAGAGTTCCTCTAATCCTCCCATGCTCCCCCTCCCTACCCCACTATGAGTCAGTCACCTTATATCAGAGAAAACATTCAGCATTTGTTTTTTGGGGATTGGCTAACTTCACTTAGCATTATCTTCTCCAACGCCATCCATTTACCTGCAAATGCCATGATTTTATTCTCATTTTTGCTGAGTAATATTTCATTGTGTATATATGCCACATTTTTTGATCCATTCATCTACTGAAGGGCATCCAAATTAATGCATTATGGATATACATAAAGGTGAAATTCACTGTGGTATATTCATACATGTACATAGGAAAGTTTTGTCAGATTTATTCCACTGTTCTTCCCTTTTTACAGTCCCTCCTCCTTCCCACTCAATCCCCTTCCTATACTCCACTCTACTTCAATTTTCATGGGATTCTTCCCCACCCCTTTTTCTTTTTTCTTTTTCCCCATTTGGTCTAGCTTCCATATATGAAAGAAAACATTTAACACTTGATTTTCTCAGTCTGGCTCATTTCACTTAGAATAATGTTCTCCAGTTTCATCCATTCATGGGCAAATGCCATCAGTTCATTTTTCTTTATGGTTGAGTAAAATTCCACTTTATATATATATATATTATTCTTTATCCATTCATCTGTTGACAGGCACCTAGGCTGGTTCCATACAATGGCTACTGTGAATTGTGTTGCTATAAACACTGAAGTGGCTGTATTGCTATAGTATGCTAATTTTAGATCTTTTGGATATATACCAAGGAGTAGGATAAAGTTTTTGAGTAAACTCCATACTGCTTTCCATAGTGGTTGTACTAAATTGCAGTGCTACCAACAATGTACGAGTATACCTTTTCCCCCACAT
The DNA here is from genome assembly GCF_047511675.1 of Marmota flaviventris. NCBI lineage: Eukaryota > Metazoa > Chordata > Mammalia > Rodentia > Sciuridae > Marmota > Marmota flaviventris. The sequence goes on along the minus strand of NC_092518.1, from coordinate 46,484,252 downwards.
CCTTACCAACACTTTTACAGCATATTAGATTGTTTCCATTTTGTTACCACTGTGAATAATGCTGCAATAGATATGGGACTGCACATGTCTCTTTGACATACTTATTTTATTTCCTTGTGATATAAAACCAGTAATGGGACTTTGGGATCATATAGTAGTTTTATCTTTAATTTTTTGAAGAACCTCTATGTTGTTTTCCATAATAACTGTAGAAATTTTCATTCCAGTAAAAGTCTGTAAGGATTTCCTTCTTTTTATATCCCCACAAGCACTTGTTATCTTTTTCCCTTTTGTTAATAGCCTTTCATACTGAGGTGAGGTAATGGCTCATTTTGGCTTTGATTTCCATTTCCCTGATGATTAGTGATATTGAGCATTTTCCCATATACCTGTTGGCCATTTGTATGTTCTCCTTTTAGAAATATCTGTTCATATCTTTTGTCCATTTTTATCAGATTTTTGATTTTTTGCTATTGAGTTGAGTGTCTTATATATTTTCGATATTAATCCCTTATAAACAGCTCTATACCCATGAATCTGATAATCTGGATGAAATGTACCAATTAATTTCTTTAAAGACACAGTATGCCAAAACACACAAGAAGAAATAGACAAATTGAATATCCATTTAAAGAAATTGAATCAAAAAGCAATAACTTCTAAAACAGAAAGTACCAGGCCCAGAAGTGTTCACTGGTGAATCCTAATGAACACTTAAGGATGTGGTTATGGCAATACTTTCAAATCTCCCCAGAAGATAGATCCAGGGGGAATACTTCCTATCTTGTTCTATGAAACTAGCATTACCCTAATAACCAGATATTCATTCCAAGAAAAGAAAACAACAGACTAATATCTCTAATGAACATGAATATAAAATCCTTAATAAAATATTGGCAAATTGAATCTAACAATCTATAAAAATAATTATATACGGGGACCAAGTGGGATTTATCCCTGGTGTGCATGGCTAGTTCAACATTTGAAAATAAAGTAATCTAACCAATTACTCCAAAGGGCTAAAGAAGAAATGACATGATCATATCTATAGATGCAGAAAAGCATTTGGAAAAAATCCTACACCTATTCATGATAAAAAATTAGAATGCAAATTAAGAATTTAATCCAAAATAAGTAGAATTTGTAAAATGAATAAATAAAAATTTTAAAATTAAAAAAGAATAAAGGGGAATTTCATAAATGTGGTAAATAACATCTACATACACACCTACCAAACACTCTATACTGAACATCATTTTTTTCTTTTTCTTTTTCTGTTTTTTGTTTGTTTGTTTGTTTTCAGTTTGTTTGTTTGGTGCTGGGGATTGAATCCAGGGGTGCTTTACCATTGAACTATATCCCAAGCCCATTTTATTTTTTATTTAAAATCAGTGTCTCACTAAGTTGCTGAGGATCCCATGAAGTTGCTGGCTTCAAACTTATGAATCCTCCTACTTTAACCTTCCAAGTTGTTGTGATACGACTACACACTTATTAGTTTGGGGGATTACAGGCATGGACCACTGCACCTGACTAGTTAACATTATTCTTAATTGTGAGAAACTATGAACCTTTTCACTAATTTTATATATATATATATATATATATATATATATATATATATATATAATTTTATATGCATATATAATATATAATAGAATTGTACATATACTTATATAATACATAATACATAATATGTGTTTTTGCATATAATTATTATACTATATTCAAGATGTATATGAGGAAAACAGCAAAACTCTGATGAAAAAAATCAAAGAACTAGAAAAATGGATGTATACTCCATGCTCATGCTTAGGAAGACTTAGTATTGTGAAGATGTCCATTCTTCCCTACGATTTCTATAGAGTCAAACAGTTCAAATCAAAATCCACCATGTTATTTTATGGACTTTGACAACTAATTCTAAATCTTATATGGAGAGTCAAAAACCCAGAACAGTCAACTCAATATGGAAGAAGAACAAAATCAGAGCACTTACACTGCCAGACTTTAAAAAATTACTATAAAGCTCCAGTAATCAAGATAATGTGTTAATGATGAATAAATACACAAAAATATCAGTGGAAGAAAATAGAGAACCCAGAGACAGACCAACATATTATCAACTTGCCTTTGACAAATTAGCAAGGGCAATACACTGAGGCAAACAATGTCTTTTCAACAAATGATGATAAAACAACTGAACATTCTTATGCAAAAAAAAATCTAGACACAAACCTTACACCCTTCACAAAAAATAACTTAAATGGGTCAAAACCCTAAATGTAAAATGCAAAGGTATAAAATTTCTAGAAGACAAAATAGGAGAACATATAAGTGATCTTGGGTATGGCAATAACTTTTTAGATATAACACCAAAGGCATGTTACACTGAGTAAATAACTGATAATCTGAACCTCATTGAAATTAAAACCTCTAGTCTATGCAAGGTGCTATCAAGAAAATGAAAAGTCAAGCCACAAACTGGAAGAAAATATTTTTCAAAAACACAAAAGGTAAGGTTGTAGCTCAGGGTAGAGCACTTGCCTAGCATGTGTGAGGCACTGGGTTCAATCCTCAGCACCACATAATAAATAAATAAATAAATAAATAAAAGGTATTGTGTCCATCTACAACTAAAAAAATTTAAAAACACAAAAGATAAAAGACTGTTATTCAAAATCCACAAGGAACTTTTAATACTCAACAATAAGAAAACTGATAACCCTGCTAAAAAGGAGTAAAAACATCCTGATCATACACCTCATCAAAGAAGACACAGATGGAAAATAAGCATATTAAAAGGTGCTCATATGTCATTAGGGAATTGCAAGTTTAAACTGCATGAGATGACTAGGCACCTATTAGAATGCCCAAAACCCAAACCATGAAACAACCACCACATCCTAGCAAGGATGTATAGCAACAAGACACTTATTTCACTGCAGGTAGGAATATAAAATGATATAGACACACTGGAGAATAGTTTTGCAGTTTCTTCTGAAACTACACATATTTTTACCATATGATTCAGCGATTGCACTTTTTGGTACATAACCAAATGACTTGAAAACTTATGTCCATGGAAAAACTTAAGTACAAACATTTAAAGCAATCTTATACATAATTGCCAAAACTTGAGAGCAATCAAGATGTCTGTCAATAAGGTAATGGATAAAATATGATACATCAAATAGATACTATTCATCACTAAAACAATTGAGTTTTCAAACCATGAAGACACAAAGAAAATGTAAATGCATATTAATGAATGAATGAAAAAAAGCCAATATGAAATTGCTTCATACTGTATGATTCTGAATTTATGACATTCTAGAAAAGGTAACACTATGGAGATGGTGACTTCCAGGACTTGGGTATGAGAGGGATGAATAGCTGGAGAACATGTGACTTTTAGGTCAAATTACTCATTATGATACTCTAATAGTGGACCAAGTGGGATTAGACACTTCTAAAGAATATACAACAGCAAGAGTGAACTGAAATATAAACTATGAACTTTGGGTGATGATGTGTAAACATATGATCACTGATTTCAACAAACATACCATTCTGGTAGGGGATTTTGATAGTGGGGAAAGGCAGTGCATATGAGGGAGCAGTAAGTATATGAGAAATCTCTGTACCTCCCACTCAATTTTACTATGAACATAAAGCTGCTCTAAAAGTAATCTATTAAAATGAGACTATAAGCAGGGCACAGTGGCACATACCTATAATCTAAGTGATTTGGGAGGGTAAAGTAGGAGGATCTCAAGTTCAAGGCCAGCGTCAGCAACTAAGCAAGGTCCTACACAACCTAGTGAGACCCTGCCTCAAAATAGAAAATAAAAAGGGCTGGATATGTGGTTCAGTGGTTAAACACCCTTGGGTTAAATTCCCAGTACAAATAAAATAAAATAAAATGAGACTGCAGTAGGTCCCTTTTACACAGTTTCATTTTTCCTGGACTTAGTTACCGGGAGTCAACCAACAACAGTCTAAATATATTAAATGGAAAATTCCAGAAATAATCAATCCATAAGTTTTAAATTGCATGCTATTCCAAGTAGTATCATGAAATCCCATGCCATCTCACTCCATCCTTTCTAGGATGTGACTTGTTCCTTTTTCCAATGTACCCATGGTATAGAACATCTGCCCATTAGTCACTTAGTAACCATCTTAGATATCAGATTGACTGTCACATTTGTACTCAAGTAACCCCTCATTTTTCTTGTTAATGGATGCAAATTGTAAAAATGGTGATGCTGGCAATTCAGATATGCAAGAGAAACTATAAAGGGTTTCTTTTAAGTGAAAAGATGAAAGCTTTCAACTCAATAAGAAAAAAAATCATATACCGAGGTTGCTCAGATTTTTGGCAAGAGTAAATCTATCTGAAATTTTGAAGAAGGAAAAAGAAATTCTTGGTAGTTTTGCTGTCACGTTTCAATTTTCAAGTTATGGCCACAGTTTATGAAAAGTGCTTATTTTAAATTTCTATAGGATTTGGTACCATCCATGTTTTCAGGCATCAATTGGGGTTTTGGAGTGTATCCCTCATGAATAAGAGGGGACTACTCAATTCAATTCTGATATTCTGACAATCATAACAGCTACAGAAATGTTTTGGGGGAGTTTATATTTAGAACTATGAGGTCAAATAAGGAAAGGTTTCAGTGGTGGATGGAAGACAATGTATTATGCCTCAAGAGCATTTTACATATTGGGCTTGTCATCCCACTGGCATTGTCATGAAGAGCATAAAAAGTCCATTTCTTATGCATATATGTTGTTATCCCTAAAGTCTCTAGATTTTCCATAACTTAGAAAATGAAGCCCTAATGTATGGTAGGAATATGTGAACAAATATGTTGGTTGTTCTCCCACATCTATTTCCTGTTTAGCACTTTACTAACAGAAACCAAATTTTTTCAGATATTTATACACTTTATACTTTAAACCACTATCCCCAGACTTCAGGGTTGGACAATAATTAATCTAAGCCATTTATGTAAACTTCACTATTCTGGAAAATAATTGATTTTTGAATTGGTAAATTCTATCCAATAAAATAAAAATTGAGAACTTTTAGGAAATTTTTCTAAAACAACTAAGGAGAAAATTATTCTGTTATTCACATTGGATTATTTAAAGCCTGGAACCATGTCAATCATCATATAACAATGGGAGACACAAAAGTCAATATCTTCAGGATAACAGACCAAAAATGTGAAAAGAACCTGGGTCCTTGATGTTGTATTCTGCCTTTGAGATGGAAGGTATTTAGGTACTGGTCCTCCCTATATATCTCTGTTGGTATGGTCTTTTAAAATGTAGAGAAACCAATTTTCTCTTAATCCTATTCTGTGTTTACCACCACTGTGTAGAAAAAAATCTCTTAGAGCCACAAGGATGTGTGGAGGTTTCTTAAAGATACTAGTTACCAGGAAAGAGGCAACATAACAAGATAGAAAACGTTTATATAAATGTAGTTCTAGTCTAGTTAACCACTAGAAGAAAAACTGCAACCCCAACCCTGCCAGAAAAGTCTGCTAAAGAGCCTAGATTTCTACCCTTGCCAGGCATAAAAGGCACCCCAATTCTTCCCCAACAGGGTGGTGTCAAAAGAGGCTAAGTAACAGAGCAGAAGATGAAGTTCAGTGATAGAGAACTTGCCTGGCATATGTAAGGCCCTGGGTTCTTTCAGGGCCACAAAAAGAAGGAGGAGAAGGAGAAGAAAAAGTAGGTGGCTGGGTGTATAATCCCAGAAGTTTGGGAGTCTGAGGCAGGAGAATCACAAGTTCAAAGCCAGCCTTAGCAACTTAACAAGGCCTTAAGTAACTTAGTGAGGCCCTGTTTCAAAATAAAAAGGGCTGGGCATGTGGCCCAGTGGTTAAGTGCCCCTGGGTTCAATCCCTGGGAAACAGAGAAAGAGAGAAGTGTTGGGGGAGAAAAGGAGAAGGAGGCTAAATAGAGAGCTCAGACTTATACATCAATGTTTGGACTTTCCGGTCTCCATAATAATGTCAACCAATTCTTGAAATTCCTTCCCTTATATATACACATTGTATCAGTTCCATTTCTCTAGAAAAAATATAATATTAGATAAAATAGAGTTCACAGCAAAAATCAAAATTACAATTACAGAGACATTATATAATGATCAAAGGGTCAATCCACCAAAATGAGACAACAATCCTAAATGTGTATGCACCAAACAATAGACTGCAAAGTATTGAACAAAACCTGATATAATTGAAAGTACAAATAGACAACTCATAATTAGCTGGCGATTTCAATATGCCTTGTTCAAAAACAGATGGGACAACTAGAAAAAAAATCTATTATGTGCAATAATTGAAAAACACCCCAAACAACAGTATCTAATCATAATTTATAGAGCACTCTACTCAACAATAGCAGACTGCACATTCTTTTCAAGCACCCACAGATAATATCATTAATGAAACAAATCTCAACAAATATAAAAGAATTTCTGACCACAATGGAATTGAATTAGAAATAATTAATAGGAAAATCTCCAAACACTTGGAAAATAAGCCACACACTTCTAAATAACCTATGGGTCTTGAACTCTTTTATAAAGTGTGGACAAGGTTAATAGAAACCAAGAGTGTATGACAAAGGACACTGGAGCTTGTGAGAGTAGGGAGGCATTAAATAATACACAACTGGAAAAGGTATAGAGGAGTATGAACCTAGCAGAAAAGCCATGTAATAGGAATTTTGAGCTTAAGAATAGAAACATTGCAATGCAAAGCACATGGCTCAGAACAAAGAACTAAAAGTATAAATACTCAAATCTCATTCATTTTCTACTTTTAATGTCCTACCCCATGGTGAGCATTTATATCCCTCTATTCTGTGCCCATTTCCTAGAATTCCATACATACCCTTCACCTTCAGATTTCTTTGTTATCAATGTTCCTATCATTTTCTTTTCTAACCCCAGTCAATTCATTCATCCATTGGACACAATGCGATATAAAATCAAAACTAGGATATTACTCCTTTCTAACAAAGTGAACAACTAAATGTACCTCCCAGAATCCTGTCTACTGGGAAGATTTAATTTCACTACAGCCTTTCAGGACCACCCCTGAATGGTCCTGCAATGCAGTGGCTAGCCATCAACTCTCAGCCAATGCTATTACACTTGCAGACTCTTCTATAAGCCAGGAATGTTTCATTTCTTCCTCTGTTAATTATCTTAGTGAACACCCTACAAAGTCATGAGTTAAGGGACAGGTTTTGAAACAGGAGTCAGTGCCATTAAATTGATACAGTTACTCACATACTTTACTTGTGTCTTCTGGTCCTATTTTATTTTTTTAATTATTTTTTATTTCTTCTAGTTTGTTATACATGACAGCAGAATGGATTTTAATTCATAGTACACAAATGGAGCACAATTTTTCATTTCTCTGGTTGTACACAAATTACACAGAGTTCATGTCTTAATACAGGTACCAAGGGTAATGATGTCCATCTCATTCCACCATCTTTCCTACCCCCATGCCCCTTCCCTTCCCCGCCTCCTCTTTGACCTATCCAAAATTCCTCCATTCCTCCCATGCTCACCCCACCCCCATAAAGGATCACCATCCACTTATCAGAGAGAACATTTGACCTTTGGTGTTTTGGGAATGGCTTACTTCACTTACCATGGTATTCTCCAACTCCATCCATTTATTTGCAAATTCCATGATTTTATTCTCTTTTAATGCTGAGTAATATCCCATTGTGTATATATACCACAGTTTCTTTATCCATTCATCTATTGAAGAACATCCAGGTTGGTTCCACAATTTAGCTACTGTGAATTGTGCTGCTATAAACATTGATGTGGCTGTGTCCCTGTAGTATGCTGATTTAAAGTCCTTTGGATATAGACCAAGGAGTGGGATAGCTGGGTCAAATGATGGTTCCATTCCCAGTTTTCTAAGGAGTCTCCATTCTGCTTTCCAGATTGGTTGCTTTCTGGTCCTATTTTAGTCTGCCCTTGTACTTAATATTCCACTTAACAAAGTTATAGTACAACATGATTCCAATATTCCTATTCAGTGGAACAGATTACGCTAGTTGATAAATATTTTAGGGCACAGAGTCACTTGCTATCTCATGTTCTATGAAGACCAAATAACAAATGACAAGCTGCATTTCAAATGGAAGTTAGTGAGCAGAAATTATGCTTTACTGAAAAATCACATAAGCCTAAAATTTTACTGTGGTGTTTTCTAGCAACACCATACTTCATATGTAACTACACAAGTATTTCTAATACAATTTCATTCATTGGGTCATAAGGCTTATGAGGCAAGACAGTTTGCTCAATAACCTGGTTCTGCAATAGAGCCTTCTTTTGTTCTAGGCTCAACTCAAAATTGTCAGTCTTATGGGAAATCCAGCAAATATGAGATTATAATTTGCCTAAACTCAGTGTAACTCAACTCAAAAATCTAAAGAGGTTCCATATCTTTTATGTAGTTGAGTGGTTCAAGGTGCAACAACTGTCTCTAACTTTTGAGACAATAATACAACTCAATCTAGACCATTAAGCCTCTGAAGACTTCACCAATATGGATGTTTCTTGATTTTTTATATCTTATATCCCACTGATTGTCATACATGTTTCTTTCTTAGCCATCTATAACATGCTTTTACTTTTTGTGCAACAGGTCCATTTAATATAATATCATAGTAGCTGATTGATGCAATGTTCTATGGAATATCAAGATGCTGAGAATCCTTCCAGACCTGAGAAACCAAGACACTTGCTACAGACTTGAACAAGAAAATGAAGAGATTCTGATTTTCTTGCTTTGTGAAAGTAAAATGTTCTTGATAGAAATGTGGAAGAAGGGAGAAGCACTTTATAAATAGCTGTACATCAATCCCCAATGACAGCTTTGATTTGCCTAAATGTATCACATAAGAAATCATAATCCTATAATCCCAGCAGCTCTGGAGGCTGAGGCAGGAAGATCACAAGTTCAAAGCCAGCTTCAAAAAACTTAAAGGTAACTTAGCAAGACCATTTCAACATTAAAAATTTAGAAAAAGGCCTGAGAATGTGGCTCAGTGGTTAAGTGCCTCTGGGTTCAATTCCTTGTTATATATATATATATATATATATATATATATATATATATATATATATATATATAATCACAAATGTAATTGTAATTACCACCTTATTGTGTGATATTGGAATCATCTACCAGAATCCATCTAAATTCTCCCCACAGAGTTTAAATAATTGTTATTCCTACGGTAAGAATTGTTGGAGAAAAATGGAATGAGAATAAGAAAAAGATAAAAGAACAAAAAGATGGCAAAAGAAAGGCATTTTCTTTTTTTCTTTCTTTTAATTCGGTACCAGGAATTGAATCCAGGGGCACTTAACAGCCCTTTTTTTATTTTTTATTTTAAGACAGGATCTCTCTAATTTGCTGAGGCTGGCCTTGTACTTGTGATTCTCCTACCTCAGCCTCCCAAGCCCCTGGGATTACAGGTGTGCACCACTGCACATGACAAGACATTTTCAGAATTATAAAATTGAAAGATTTATCTGTAGTATACCTGGACTATAAGAAATATTAATGGGCAAACTTCAGGCAAAAAGAAAATGGGAGGCTGAGACAGAAAATCTGTAGACACCAAAGAATGTACACCCCAGAAATGGTTATCAAATGGGTAAGTATATATAAAATAAAATGGATGACAACAATAGGACAAAGGCTGGGAGGATAGAAATGGTAATATTCTATTATAGGGTCTCTATAACTATATTTAAAGTGTTACAATACACTTTGAAGAAGACTGAAAATTCAAAGATTAACACTATATACCCTTAAGAAACAATTAAAATAACAAAACAAGGAGTTATAGACAATGAATTTTATAAATGAAATCATGAAAATATTTTGTTAATCTTAAAGGATGGAGAAAACAAAGGAAAAAATGATAAACCAATAGAGTAGACCAAAGGGAAGTGAATAGCGATATGAGAGACTCAAACATATTAAGTAGAAATGGGGTAAATATTTCTAGTGCAATCAGGCAGAAATTATCAAATTGGACAAAAAACAAGACTCAACTATATACTGCCTACAGGAAACTCACTTTAAATATAAAAATTGGTTGAGGATGCTGTTCCATGTTATACCACTATATATGTGATGCCCTTGGTTCAATACCTGGCACCACAAAATACTTGGAGGCTGGAAATGTATCTCAGTGGTAGATTGCTTGCATGCATGAGGCTCTGACTTCAATCCCCAGCACTGCAAATAATAATAAAAACAAAAGCAAAAATAAATATGACAATTAGGTTACAAGTAAAAGGATATAAAAGATAGGACATGCTAATATCAGTCAAAAAGAAACCTATATTAATAAGATAAAAAGTAGGTTAAAAAGGTCTATAACCAGGGATTTTTTTAAAAGGTTGTTTCCAAACAATAAAGGGATCAGTTAATCAAGAGGACATAACAATCCCAAATGCTTATGAACCTAATGACAGAGCTTAAAATACGTGATACAAAAACTGATAGAACTACTAGGAAAAATACAACACCCAATTATAATAAAAAATTTCAATAACTCACAATAATTGATAACTAAGTAGCTAATTAGCAAAGATATAACTGTACTATTGACCAATTTGACCTTTATGGAACCCTTTACCCAATGACAGAAGAATGATATTCTTCTAAAATTCACACAAAACACTTACCAAGATAGGTCTTGTTCCAGTTTGTATAAAAAAAATATTGTCAAGAAATTCAAAAGGATTTAAGCCATGCAAAGTATATTCTCTATTGAATAACGGAAAGTTGCTGGAAACTACTTTACATGTTTTGAAACAAAATATACACTTAAAAGTAATGCACATATCAGAACAATCCAAAGAAAAATTAGAAAATTTTTGGAACTGAATGGAAATTTGTGGGCAACAGTTGAAGCAACATTTAAGTTATAGTACTAAATACATATATTAGAAAATATTACTAAATCAGTAGGCTCACTTTGTATTTAAGAATTTAGATAATTAAGAATATAGGCAGAACATTAAGTTCAGAGTAAGCAGCATGAAAGAAATAATGAATAATTAAGATAAAGCAGAATTCAATGAAATAGAAAGAAAAGCAGAGAAAAATCAATGAATCCAAATGATGGTTCTTTGAGAAACATTAAAACTAAACTTAAAGGTTGGGATTGTGGCTCAGTGGTAGAGCACTTGCCAAGCATGCATCAAGCACTGTGTTTGATCCCCGCATCACATAAAGATAAACAAAATAAAGGTACTGTGCCCATCTACAACTAAAAAATAATTTTAAAAAAGGAACCCCAAATTAGCTGATACATCTCATCTACTACTTTATTTCCTCCCATACTCTTTGCTCTATTAGGTTTATATGATTTTGTTCATTTAGTAGGTTTAGAGATTGTGTCAAAGATGCATGTGGATTGATATTTAACATAGTTAAAAACCTAAATGTAATATAAATATGAAATTGTGACTAAGAAAATATTCTGTAGATATATTTAGGCTGAGGTCTTATCAATGAATAATCATTTTTTAAAAAGAGAGAGAGAATTTTTTAATATTTATTTTTCAGTTTTCGGTGGACACAACATCTTTATTTTATGTGGTGCTGAGGATCGAACCCAGCACCCCGCGTATGCCAGGGGAGCGCATTACTGCTTGAGCCACATCCCCAGCCCAAATAATCATTTTTAAAGGACTTTAGTTGCTTTGCTGATATCATAAATCCATGACTTTTTTTTTTTGGTATTGGTGATTAAATCCAAGGGTGCTTTACCACTCAGTGACATCCTCAGCCCTGTTAATTTTTAATTTTGAGACGAGGTCTCAAAAATTGCTAAGTTATTGAGGGACACTCAAGGATATTTATATATATTTCACATTTTTTACTAAAATAATTTATTTTAATTTTCAAACTGTTGCTGGGCATTTAGTTCAGTGGTGGAGTCTTGCCTAGCATGTGAGGCTCTGGATTCATCCTAGTGCCACAATGAATAAACAAAAAAACAAAAACAGATCCACTTAATATTCACATAGGTACTGCTTGGCTATTGGAAAATACTTGGGGATTAGTGTATTTCACATATTAAAAATCCATGATTTAATTTTATCTTTAAAAGCAGTATATGTACATAGCAATAAAAATGTCAACGAGCATAAAAAGGAATTCACTCTCCAGTCCCCCAGCTACCCAATTCCTTTCCTTGGAGGAAACAACTATTGCCAATTTCTTGTGCATTCTTTCAGAGATATGGGTACATGCAAGCTTACATACCGCCACTCTCACGGAGATGGCAACATTCTATAAAGACTGATATGCATTTTACTTTTTTTCAATACTGAGGATTGAACCCAGTGCCTGACACATGCTAGGAAAGTGGTCTATCACTAAGCTACACACCCACCCCTTTTTATTTTATTTTTGAGACAAGGTCTTGCTAAGTTGCTCACACAGGCCTCAGACTTGTGATCCTCCTGGCTCAGTTCCCCAATATTTGGGAAAAATAAGCATGTTCCAACATGCCTGGCTTTGCATTTTGCTCTTTTAATTTAACAGTATATTTTGAAGATTTTTCATTCTATGTACATAAAAGTTTTAAATATTCCCTGATGGCTTTATAGTATTCCAATGTATGAATATAATTATGTGCCACCTAATGATGGACTGTATTTATGATGGTGATCCCATATAATTATAACAAAATTGGAAAATTTCTTGTTATCTAGTGATATCATAGTCATCATAATGTCATGGTGCAATAACATTACTCATGTGTTTGTGGTGATGCTGGTGTAAACAAACATACTATGTTTCCAGTCATATAAAAAAGAGCACATACAATTATGTTTAATGCATAATACTTGATGATGATGATAAATGACTGTTTACATGTTTTATGTATTTACTATACATTTTATCATTATTCTAGAGTGTACTCTGTTTACTTATAAAAATGTTTAGGGCTGGGGTTGTACCTCAGTGGTAGAACATGTGCTTTTTATGCACAGTCCCTGTGTTCAATCCCCAGCACTGTAAAAACAAAAAAGTTGACCATAGATTGGTATGCTGTGTTATGCCGATGGCAGCTTCATACATCACGTGTCTCTTGATTGCATTAAGTGGACACATCAGGCAATGGACTTATATCCCTTAGGTTTGTGTACATACACTCTATGATGCTTGCACAATAATGAAATTGTCCAATAACACATTTTCCCAAACATATCCCCATCTTAAGCAACACATGAATTTATACCACAATTTATTTAGCCAGTCCTGAGTTCATGGACATTGAAGTTGTTTCCAACATTCTTTACTGAAAAATTGCTGCAGGCATTTTTTTTTTGCCTTTTGTACATATTTTGAGAGTATTCATGAAATAAATTTCTGTAAGTAGAATTATTAGGTCAACTGTTCATATTAAAGACAGTGAAATGAATCTGACATAACTCTCCTATGTACATATATGTATATACCTCAGTGGATCTCATCACAGTGTAGATCTACAAAAAATAATTTAAAAAAATATTGGTAAATATTAAGAAACATCAGTAGAGTAGAGGGAAGACAGCAGGAGGTGGGAAGAAGGGAGGGGAAGAAGAGGTACTGGGGACTAAATTGAAACCAATTGTATTCCATGCTTTTGTAATTATGTTCAAATGTATTATACTGTCGTGTATTACTAAAAAGAATCAATAAAAAGAATGAAAAAAAAGAATTATTGAGTTAAATAATATGTAGTTTTAAAATTTGCCTTTTTCTTTAATGTTTCACAACCATATATGAAAGCATCTTTGCTTTATGACAACAAGATGTTCTAGGCAACATTTTGCTTTCTTTTGTCTACCACCCAAAGAACCCTGATTCTATTTTTTGGGAAAAAGTACAAGATCTGAGGGCTTGGGGTATTTAACATTTTCCACATGACTACTGTAGGTAGGGAGATGCAGTTTAAATAATTTAAGTGACAAAGTGAAAGCTTTATAAGAGAGCAAGTTCATGTTGGTGTTTCCAGTTTTACTTCAAGTCCTTTCTGGCCTAGTTCTATTATGAAAACTTCAAATAATTTATTCTTTTCATTTTCATTTGTTACCCTCTTTAATGTTCTTTTATTTATATCCTTTTATTAACTCAAACATATATGTATATGGATATACATATATATGCATATTGACATATCAAACCATGTGTTTAATTTGGTGTTCTGAGCTTCAGAAATATCCATTTCTTTTTTGCTTCTTAACAAAATAAGCTTCAAGACATACAAATTTGGATGATCCTTTATGACCACACCATCTGCACACAGAACTGGCTGTCTGAAAAAAAAAAATTTAATCTCCTCCCCATGGATCCTCAGGGAATTCTGAGGGCATAGGGCACCCAGTGTCAATATAAAGTCCCTATGCACGTAATGCAAGCTAATGAAAAGGAGCAGCTAAGCAAACACTAGCTTGTGAGGTTTTGACTAAAACTTTCCTCCAGCTTTTCATTCCCACGTGCCAAAACAGTCTTGGCTTTTCCCCTTTGAGCCTATTTCAACCTGTTTCTTTTTTTCTTCAAGTGTTTTCATTGCTGGTGCTGCTATTCATTTATTTGTTGCAGACAGTTTGAGCAATGAATTTCGACTTCCTATACGGCATTGCTTCTTTTTTGACTTGCATGGCTTGTATGTCATTCTATTTTAGAGCCATCAAAGTCTATCATAAATCTCAGAAAATACATTATCATGAATTGTGATGAAAATGTTCCAAATGATAACAATTTAAAAACCCACCCACTAGTCTCATGGAGATCAATTTCTATATGGTCTTGTAATTTTCACAATGTTGACTGTGCTTCATGAAAACCAACTCACAAAAGAACAAGAATGCAATTGGCTTATAGCACATTACAGGAAAGATCTCACATCCTTAATACATCCAGGTCACCCCTGACAACATTCCAAGTAGTTTTCACATATTTTTGGCATATAATGAAGCTGATTTTTTTCCATATAAAAACAAATGGAAAATTGAGAAATTTACTATTATAGAGAATCTCAGTTATTCCGGGTTTGGTGTACATATACACATTTTTGCATGAAACTATATATGTTATGACTGTATTACCAATTTTGTGGTGGAGATATAAATACAGAAATTATTTGTTCATGTTGAGTATGGTGGTGCATGCCTGTAATCCTAATGACTTGGAAGGCTGAGGCAGGTGGATCTCAGGTTCTGGGCCAGCCACACCAACTTACTGAGGCTCTGTCTCAAAAAAAAGGAATGGGGATGTAACTCAGTGATAGAGTGCCTTTGGGTTCAATTGCTACTATTAAAAACGTATTTTTTCACTAGAGAGTGAAACATATAGTCACTTCTCCTGAATTAAAGCCAACCACCAAAACTTGTGCACCTAGGAAGATTTTTCCATACATGTTTTTGTCTCATTTAAAGAAAAGGTCTTGGGGGTGGGGGGAGCTGGGCTGTGGCTCAGTGGTAGAGCGCTTGCCTAGCCCTGGGTTCGATCCTCAGCACCACATAAAAATAAATAAAATAAAGATATTGTGTCCACTTACAACTGAAAAATAAATGTAAAAAAAGGTCTCTAGTAGGAAACTTTCCATTGTCAATGTGTAAATGTAAATCTTTAAGAATTACTCAATATAGAGCTGTTATCAAAGAAATTGGACTGCATAGCCCACTTATCAGTACAGAAATGGTAACCTTTACTTAAGATTTAGAATTGGCTCACATGGGAGGAAAAAACTCAGGACCTTGGAAAAGAACTGTTAAAAGTTTCAGCTCTGAGCATGTTATCACTTATGGATTTTTCCCTTTTATCTGTTATTGAAGTATTATGAACTTCAGTACAACAAGGTCATATCTTTCTTCAAAAGAAATTTTGTGACTGAAATATGAAGATTACACAACTTGTTGGCACATTGCTAACTCTGGTATCAGAAAAGCCAGATCTTTCTGAAAGAAAAATGTATGATAAAAATATAAAATATCACAACCATATTTTTAAAACATTTTTTTAATATTCTTTAAGTTGTAGATGGACAAAATATGTTTATTTTATTTGTGTATTTTTATGTGGTGCCAGGGATCAAACCCAGTGCCTCATGCATGCTAGGCAAGTGCTCTACCACTGAGCCACAACACTGGCCCACAACCAGATTTTTAGTAATACTTTACTTTAACTGTCACAGGCTCATTCAACTTTGGTATTTGTGGATTATAGCAGAATTGATAGTGTTCATATCTTTGTAACTTTCAATCCATAGAACACTTTTAGGTCAAGCATACATATTTCAAAAAGTTTCTTAAATAATATTAGCAATGGAAATGTGTTCCCAGTTTGTTTGTTTAAGAAGTGATTTCTCAACCATAGGATTAATTTAGATACTTTGAAGCCTGTGAGCACCAATTTTTAATCCAATAAGTTTACAGTGCTTTTGTAAATGGCCCAAACTCAGTGTTAGAGCTGTTACATTTAGAAGATCTATCTCCTTGCTTGTAAGCAGAGAAAGACTAAGTACACACACTTTAGAAATATTTATTATCAATAAAAATGTTTATAATGATTATTAGTGCTCAAAATAATCACAGTTTAAGAAACTAGCTACTTCTTCAAAGAAGGATCAGAAAAGTTGGAACATCTTTTATTTTTATCACTTCTTATTGTACCTTTACATAGTTATTGGCTATTCATCTGGTTCTCTTTGCTTTGTGGGCTCTATATTATCAACAGATTTCAGGAATTTCTTCTACTCTCTAGAGCATGGAGTTCATTTATAAAAAGGCCAGGCAATTTTCACCTTATCCTCATTTTTTTGTTTCCCTTTGAAACTGGTTCCTAAGGGGTTCTTGAAAGGCCCACCACATATTCAAGTTAGTCTTTCAACTGGAAAATTCCATTTGGAGTGCAGATTATTTGACCTGGCACATCTTTCCTCATTACCTAGGGCCACCATCCAGGTATGAGGGTGAGGAGTTAGTAAATAATAATGAGGAATTTACCTAGCAGATTGTTCCTGTGATGGAGTGTAAAAGGAGCATCTAGGTATGACCCTGTTAGCATACTGGACCCACTCTAACTCTTCAAATATATGAGTTATTGCCATAATCATACCCAACTGAAGAATTCCCTTTTTTTCCTGCACACTGTTTGGAGCAGCAGAGACCAGGATGTCCATTTATCTTTCTGTCTTCGTGGACCTCTCTGCAGTGATCCATGGCTCTCCCTTAGCCAACTTGGCTGCTGCTCTTCTGTTTCTACCTCCAGTATGACCTGTTCAGAGTTTACAGTGGTAATTTGCTGGGTCTTCGAAGCAACCCTTTTGCTTGTGGTTTAATTCTCTTGTCACCTTGCCCATTGCCATGATCAAAGCCTGAAGAAAAATAATTTTTCCTAATCCCTTAACTTTCTTTCCTTTTTACCCTCCCCATCTACTATTGAGGAATAAAGCATATAATTTTCATTCCCATTTCCATCTATTCAAAAATAATTTGTATAGGTCTATTATAGTAATGTCATCCTCTCATTAGTTAATCTTGGCAAACATCACCATATCCATCATTATAGTTTTGGTTCTACAAGAATTGTCTTATAAACAGAATCATACAACATGCAACCTCATGTGATTGGCTAATTTACATAGCACAACATCTTTGGGATTCATCCAAGTGGTTCATTGTAAAATCAAAAATTTTCTGAGTAGTATTTCACTGAATGAGTACACCACAGTTTGCTTATTTATTCACCTGTTGAAAGATGTTTTTGTCATCCCCAGTTTTTGGCTATCAAAAAGATTCATTTCACTGTCTTTAATATGAACAGTTGACCTAATAATTCTACTTACAGAAATTTATTTCATGAATACTCTCAAAATATGTACAAAAGGCAAAAAAAAAATGCCTGCAGCAATTTTTCAGTAAAGAATGTTGGAAACAACTTCAATGTCCATGAACTCAGGACTGGCTAAATAAATTGTGGTATAAATTCATGTGTTGCTTAAGATGGGGATATGTTTGGGAAAATGTGTTATTGGACAATTTCATTATTGTGCAAGCATCATAGAGTGTATGTACACAAACCTAAGGGATATAAGTCCATTGCCTGATGTGTCCACTTAATGCAATCAAGAGACACGTGATGTATGAAGCTGCCATCGGCATAACACAGCATACCAATCTATGGTCAACTTTTTTTTTTACAGTGCTGGGGATTGAACACAGGGACTGTGCATAAAAAGCACATGTTCTACCACTGAGGTACAACCCCAGCCCTAAACATTTTTATAAGTAAGCAGAGTACACTCTAGAATAATGATAAAATGTATAGTAAATACATAAAACATGTAAACAGTCATTTATCATCATCATCAAGTATTATGCATTAAACATAATTGTATGTGCTCTTTTTTATATGACTGGAAACATAGTATGTTTGTTTACACCAGCATCACCACAAACACATGAGTAATGTTATTGCACCATGACATTATGATGACTATGATATCACTAGATAACAAGAAATTTTCCAATTTTGTTATAATTATATGGGATCACCATCATAAATACAGTCCATCATTAGGTGGCACATAATTATATTCATACATTGGAATACTATAAAGCCATCAGGTAATATTTAAAACTTCTATGAACATAGAATGAAAAAATCTTCAAAATATACTGTTAAATTAAAAGAGCAAAATGCAAAGCCAGGCATGTTGGAACATGCTTATTTTTCCCAAATATTGGGGAACTGAGCCAGGAGGATCACAAGTCTGAGGCCTGTGTGAGCAACTTAGCAAGACCTTGTCTCAAAAATAAAATAAAAAGGGGTGGGTGTGTAGCTTAGTGATAGAGCACTTTCCTAGTATGTGTCAAGCACTGGGTTCAATCCTCAGTATTGAAAAAAAGTAAAATGCATATCAGTCTGTATAGAATGTTGCCATCTCTGTGAGAGTGGCGGTATATAAGCTTGCATGTACCCATATCTCTGAAAGAATGCACAAGAAATAGGCAATAGTGGTTTCCTCCAAGAAAAGGAATTGGGTAGCTGGGGGATTGGAGAGTGAATTCCTTTTTGTGCTGTTTGACATTTTTATTGCTATGTACAATGATAGTAGAGGATAGGAGAGGTAGCAGAATACAACAGTTACTAATATGGCATTATGTAAAAATGTGGATGTGTAACCGATGTGATTCTGCAATCTGTATATGGGGTAATAATGGGAGTTCATAACCCACTTGAATTTAAAGTATGAAATATGAGATGTCAAGAGCTATGTAATGTTTTGAACAACCAATAAAAAAAGATAAAATTAAATCAAGGATTTTTCATGTCATATACACTAATCCCCATGTATTTTCCAATAGTCAAGCAGTAGCAATGTGAATATTAAGTGGATCTGTTTTTGTTTTTTTGTTCATTCATTGTGAATCCAGGGCCTCACATGCTAGGCAAGCACTCTACCACTGAGCTACATGCCCAGCAACAGTTTGAAAATTAAAATAAATTATTTTAGTAAAAAATGTGAAATATATATAAAGATCCTTGAGTGTCCCTCAATAACTTAGCAATTTTTGAGACCCCATCTCAAAATTAAAAATTAACAGGGCTGAGGATGTCACTGAGTGGTAAAGCACCTTTGGATTTAATCACCAATACCAAAAAAAAAAAAAAAAAAGCCATGGATTTATGATATCAGCAAAGCAACTAAAGTCCTTTAAAAATGATTATTCATTGATATGACCTCAGCCTAAATATATCTACAGAATATTTTCTCAATCACAATTTCATATTTATATTACATTTAGGTTTTTAACTATGGTTAAATATCAATCCACATGCATCTTTGTCACAATCCCTAAACCTACTAAATGAACGAAATCATATAAACCTAATAGAGCAAAGAGTATGGGAGGAAATAAAGTAGTAGATGAGATATGTCAGCTAATTCGGGAAAAATGAGAAGCAGATGTATAGGCAGAAATTTACCTGAAACAGGAAAAGCAGCAATAGTTTGAATTCCTCCAAGAAATAAACCATCATCTCCACCATAGAACTGGGAAAGATTTAGAAACTGGAGGTACAAAGCACTTTGGAAGGCGAAAGTATGATGCAGGACTAAAAATAGAGGAAATGGTTAAAAGTCTGTATACATAGCAATTAAACATTCAATTTCTCCTCCTGCTTTGCAAATTAATGACTACTGTTCCCCCACTCCATAACACTCATGAGGTTTATTCTCAGAAGGAATGGAAGCTAATAGGTTTTAGACATGGAGACATCAAGCACAGTGGAGACACAGAGCTGCAGAGATAAAATAAAAATCAGCATCTGGAACAGTGGAATCAAAGCCTCCTTCCATTGGCCTCTTTCCAGAATGTTTGCATCTGGTTTAAATCCTTCATGTAGGAATCCAGAAGATTTTTATATGGTAAAATTAAAGACCTCACAGAAAAGACCTCTGTATACAAAGATTTGAATACTTCCTTAGTGCAAAAGTTGTCTTGCCAACATAGCAACCTTTGTAAAAAAAAAACAAAAAAAACCAATAGTTAGCAATTCCATTCATCGACACAAAAGTTTTTACTCAGCTTTTCAGTGCATCTTCCTGCAATAATGGCATGTTACAGCTCTCCTGAAATGAGAGACAAACTAATACAGATAACTAGAAAAAAAAAAAAAAAGGAAACAGAGTTAGTTCAGAGAGCAGAAGAAAATGTTCCAAGACATTAACAAATATCTTCATAGAGATAAGAAAAGACATTGAACTTATGAAACTGGATCAAAATACACTTTTAAAAGCAATAAATGAGGGCTGAGGAGATAGCTCAGTTGGTAGAGTTCTTGCCTTGCATGCACAAGGCCCTAGGTTCAATCTCCAGAATAATAATAATAATAATAATAATAATAATAAGTGAAATGGAAGACATGGGTTTCCAGATTGACAGACCAAGATTCCAAAACAATTAATGTTAAAACAATTGAATTGAGGTATGTCATCATGCTATTTTTGAACAACAGGGGTAAAGAGAAGATGGTAAAAGCTTCAGGTCATATAAGAAATATTATAAATCAGGATGCCATCCACTTCTTCAAAACAACAATGGAAGCAAGATGATGGAGCAATATCATCAAAACTCTAAAGGAAACTTAATTACCGATCTAGAATTCAAAGTATCAATGAAATGAGAGTGTAGAAAATATTTACTTCAGATAAAAACTTGAATAATTTTTTCCATGTCCCTTTAATTAACTTTATTTTAAATATTTATTCATTTGTTTGTTTATTCATTCATTTATTTGGTGGGACTAGGGATTGAACCAAGGAGCATTCTACCAACTCAGGAGGCAACTTCTCCTGCCTCAGCCTCCCAAATTGCTGGGATTACAAGAGTGCACCACCACCCCATGACCCTTAATTACTTTTCTATTGCTGATGTAACAAATAGCTAGAAACTTCACAGCTTAAAACAACACAAATTTATTATCTTTCAGTTCTAGAAGTCAGAAGTCTATGATAGTTCATCAGGGCTGTGTTCCTTCTGGTGCTTCTAGAAGAGAATCTGTTTCCTTGCTTTTCTAGCTTATAGAGACTTCCTACATTCTGCAACTTATGTCCTCTTCTTCCATCTTCAAAGCCAGGAATATAGGATCTTCTCTCCTCTCTGACCTCCTGACTCTCCCTTGTACAAACACTGTAAGTACACTGTGTCCACATGGATAATCCAGGATTATCTCCCCATCTTAAAATGCTTAACTTAATCACTAGATCTACAAAGTCCCTTTACAATGTAAGGTAAAATATTTACAGGTTCCTGGGATTAGCACATGGACAACTTTGGAGGGTCATTCTTCCACCTACTGTATTCTCCTTCTCATGAAGATACTGAAGCATGTACTCCATGAAATTAAAGGCATAAACAAAAAAAAAAGAGGAAGAAATTAGATGCAGGGGGAAAAAAGGAGAGCCCAATAAAGAAGTAAAATGAAGAGAATTTCCAGAATAACTGTGAACAACTGGTCAAAATGGAGCAAGAAAATAGCTCTGGGAGTGGGCTCTAATGAAAATGTAACTGATGTGTTTGAGTATATAGATAGACATTTGGCATAGATTTCGGAGCATTTAGGGTAAAATGTTAAAATAGGCACACAGAAAACTAGCTAGGTAAATGGAAAAAAAAACAGATAATTATAAATGACGGGAAAATGAAAAGCTCTACAAGAAAAGAATAGTCATGCTATACTTATCTAACTCAGCAATAAACATTATTTACATGCTTATAAGAATGCAAGTTATTGACTCAATGAAAATTCAAAATACAACTTTTTTGGAGGGATGGGAGAACTAGAAATTATGAATGAGTGGAATATACAAGCTCTTATTTATGGTAAAGCCTAAACTTGATAAATCAAAATTAGAAGCATATTCCCAAAACTAATCTACAGATTCACTGAAATGCATATAAAAATACCTACTACATGTTTTTTTGGGGGAGATTTACAAGCTGACTCTAAAACTCACATGGAAATAAAAGGAACCTAATATAAGCAAAATAACTTTTAAAAAGAAGATCAATGTTAGGGAAATGATACTTCCCAATTTTAAAACTTTATTAAACATCTACAATAATTAAGACAGTGTGTTGGGGCTGGGGATGTGGCTCAAGCGGTAGCACGCTCGCCTGGCATGCGTGCGGCCCGGGTTCGATCCTCAGCACCACATACAAAGATGTCGTGTCCGCCGAAAACTAAAAAATAAATATTAAAAAATTTTTAAAAAGTGTGTTACAGACATAATATGCATATAGATCAATGGAATAAAAAATGTGAGTCCAGAGTGATATTGGCGAAATTATATTGTTATGTTATGTATTGCATGCATGTACAAATATGTAATCATAAATCCCATCAGTATGTACAAATGCACCAATAAAAAATGTGGGGAAAACTAAAAAATATAAATAAATAAAAATTTGTGAGTCTAATGCTGGGTACAGTGGCACATGCCTATAAATCCTAGTGACTCAAGAGGCTGAGGCAAGAGGTCACAATTCAAGATTAGCCTCAGCAATTTAGTGAGACTCAAAATAAAAATGGGCTGGTGATGTAGCTCAGTGACAGAGCGTCCCTGAGTTCAATCCCTAGTACTGCAGAAAAATAAAAGTGTGTGTTCAGAAATTAACTGATATATTTATGATCAATTGATTTTCAACAAGGGTTCCAAGACAATACAATTGGAAAGAGTGGTGATTCTAACAAATTGTGTTGGGGCCATTGGATATCCATACACAAAGAATGAAGTTGTATCTCTCACATCATATACAAAAATTAAGTCAATATGGATCAAAGACTTAAATGGAAAATCTAAAACTCCTTGAAAACATTGGAAAAAATCTTCATGACCTTGAATTAGGTAATGTTTTCTTACCTAAGACACCAAAAGCAAAAATGACTAATAAAGATGTAAATTGATCGGACTTCATCATATCTTAAAATATTTGTGATTCTTGCCAGGCACAATGGCATACAACTTTAATCCCAGCTACTCAGAGGCTGAGGCAGGAAGACAGCAAGGTAGAGACCAGCCTAGATAACATAGCAAGACCACATTGCAAAATATATATATAGATAGATAGATAGATAGATAGATAGATAGATTATTAATTTAATTAAATGTTTATGATTCAAATACACCTTAAAGAATGTGGGGCTGGGAGTGTGGCTCAATGGTAAAGTGCTTGCTCGGCATGCACAAGGCCCTGGGTTCAATTCCCAGTACTGCAAAAGGAAAAAAAAAATTAAAGCCAGGCATAGTAGCATATGCCTGTACTCCCAGTGACTTGGGAAGCTGAAGCAGGAGGATCACAAGTTGGGGACCAGCCTCAGCAACTTAGCAAGACCCTGTCTTAAAACAAAATATAAAAAGGACTGTGGATATAACTAAGTGGTAAAATGACCCAGGGTTGAATTCCCAGTACCAAAAGGAAAAAAAAATTAAATGGCAATGCACAGAATGGGGGAAATATTTGAAAATTGTGCATGGAATATATAAAACACAAAGGATTTGAATAGATATTTTAATTACAAAAGATATCCAAAGGGCCTATAGGCATATGAAAAAACACTCCACATCATTAGACATCAGGGAGATTCAAATAAAACCAACAAAGAGACACATTTTCACTAAGATATCTAGTGAAAAGGACAAACATTAACTAACATTGTTGAGGCTGTGAGAAATTGCAATTCTCACACCATACTGGTGGGAATGTGAATTAGTGCAAACATTTTGGAAAAGTTTGGCAGTTGTCAAAAAACAAAGATCGAGTTACCACAAGATCAAGCATTTCCAATACTAGATATATAGTAAAAAGAATTAAAAACAAATATTTATACATAAATATTCATGGAAGTCTTATTCATAACAACCAAAAAGTGGACCCAAATGTTTTTTCCTGCCCCTTTCAATGCTTTATTCACTCAATACAATTTCATTCTATAGGTGTTTTATTTCACTCTATAGGTTCTTAATCAAGAAAACGACAGTCCTTAATGCTAGGCACTGAAATAGACATAATCAATTCGAGATTAATTAATTCACAGCAAACAATTCTAGATTGATTCTAAGCACTGCAAAACACACTTAATCATAACAGGCTAATGACAGACATTCCTTCTGCAGGCTTAAGCCTTAGGCTTTATGTCCAACAGATGCACACTCACTCATACTGCGGTTAGCAGGTCCAGAAACAAAGCAGGCTTTTCCTGGTGTGGAGTGGATGATCAGGTGAGGAGAGGATTATAGGGAGAAGTTGAGGCTCTCAACAAGGTCCAGAGGAGACAGTAGAGTTTGAAATCAGTGAGGATTTTGCAGAGGATCAGGAATGATGAGAATTGATGGGATGTCAGGTCTTCATCAGGCTCTCCAGCTTGATTGCATCCTTGTTTCAGCTGGCTGAATCCCTGTTCATTTGCTGTATTATTTATACTAAATTTTGGGGCCTTTGACCCCCCTTCAATCCTTATCAGCTACCACTGGATTTCTCAGTGACATCATTTACTCTGGGGTCAGAAACATCTGGTTTGGTCGTCTCCACCCTGATCTTTTTCTCTTATCAGGTGAGGACAGCCTGCCAGAGACTTCACTCTGTTTATCAGGGTGAAGGGAAGTAACTATACTGGAGGACTCTGTGGTTGTGCCTGGTAAAACTTCAGGTTTCAAACTGGAGGTTTTAAAATGGAGTTCTTAGGCTCAGGCCTAAGCCATCCTCACACCTGACATGCTTGAGGAAACTTTTAGTTGATTTAATAGCAATCTAGATACAATTTAGATATTTTTTTTCTTCCCTGAGTCATATTCAGATTTTGGATCCTCTGTTGTACTTTCGTGAACCCTGTAGTCTCCATGCATTTGCCACTATAAGGAACCCGAGATGGAGATTCAACAAAAAGATTTTTTTTTGGGGGGGGGGTTGCCCGAAGGAGAGGCAAAGAGCAGAGAGAGGAGAGGAGGAGGGCAAAGAAAGAGAGAGAGAGAGAGGAAGAGGGAAGAGAGAAGAGAGAGGAGAAAAAGAAGAGGAGGAGAGCAGAGGGCAGAGAAAAGAGCCAAATGTTTTTGACTGATGAGTGGATAAACAAAATGTGGTATATACATACAGTGGAATATCATTCAGACATTAAAAAAGGAATGAAATACATGCTGCAATGTGGATGAACCTGGAAAACTTCATGCAAATAAGAAGAAGGCAGACACAAAAGTTCATGAGTTATATGACACTATATGATGTGTATATTAAATGTCAATAATAGGGAAATCCACAGATATAAAAACCAAACTAGTGGTTACTAGGGGAAAATAGACTGTTAATGGGTATAGGGTTTATGTCTAGGATGATGAAAATGTTCAGTATTTAGATAGGGATGATGGTTACATACTTTGGGAATATACTAAAAACCAATGAATTGTTCAAAGAATAAGAAAAGCACAAACAACCCAATTAAAATACGGACAATTCGGGGCTAGGGTTGTGGCTCAGCGGTAGCATACTTGCCTGGCATGTGTGAGGCACTGGGTTTGATTCTCAGCACCACGTATAAATAAATAAAATAAAGGTCTATTAACAACTAAAAAAAATTAAAAATATATGGGCACTTCTATTTCCAGACCAGATAGAATAGATGCACTTCTCTTTAGTCTGCCAACTAACTATAACTATAAACCCTGCAAATAATACATAAAGTAAATGTAAGACTCTGTTACTTGGAGGAAAGTTGGTAGACTGTCTAAGGAATCTCAAGTCTCAAGGGATGTCATGGCAGACAGTTTCCTGGATTTGCTTTTTGCCTATTATATCTCTTGAATATACACTGGAGAAGCTCCAAAACGCCAATTAGCATAGATTTACAAACTCACAGTAGTAACAATCTGTCTCCACCATAATGGTTGTACTAATTTACATTCACACCAAATGTGTATATAAGAGCTCCTTCTTCTCCATATCCTCACCAACTTTTGTTATTATTATTTTTAAAATAGCCATTCAAACCGGGATGAGATGGTATCTTACTATAGTTTTTTATTTCCTTGATAGCTAAAGATATTGAGCATTTTCATGTATTTATTGGCCATTTGTACTTCTTCTGAGAAGTGTCTATTTAGATTATTTGTTCATCTTTTAATTGGAACACTTGTATTTTTGTGGTTAAGTTTGAGTTCTTTACATATCCTGGATATTAACCCTCTTTCAGAAGAGTAACTAACAAAATTTTATTTTAATTCTGTAGGCTGTCTCTTCATTCTGTTAATTGTTTCCTTTGTTGTGCAGAAGCTTTTTAGTTGAATGTAATCCCATTTGTTAATATTTGCTTTTCTTTCCTGTGTTCTTGGAGTCCTAGTCAGAAAATCATTGCAATACCAATATCTTGAGGTGTTTCCCCTGTTTGCTTCTAGTAGTTGCAGAGTTTCAGGTCTTCCATTAAAGTATTTGATCCATTTTAAGTTTATTTTTGGCTTTCGGCGGCGGCAAGGTCTGGCCTTGCGGAGGACGTCGGATTTAATCATTAATTTCAGCGCTTCCGCACTCCTTAATCTCCAACCTTCTCAATAAAATGATTTGACACACACACACAAAAAAAGTTTATTTTTGTATAGGGTGAGAGATAGAGGTCAAGTTTCAATCTTCTGAATGGGGAGATCCAGTTTTCCAAGCACTCTTTGTTAAAGAGGCCAACCTTTTTCTAGAGTATGTTTTTGATAACATTGTTGAGAATCAGTTGGCTGCAGGTGCATGGATTTATTTCTAGATTCTCCATTCTATTCCATGCCATTTTGGTTCTGTGATATGTTTTGAAATCAATAATTGTGATGCCTCCAGCTTTATACTTTATTTATTTATTTATTTATTTATTTTGACCCAGGTGTGTGCTACCACTGCAGTTCATCCCTAAAACTTTTTGTTTTTTATTTTGAGATAGGGTCTCACTAAATTGCTTAGGGCCTCATTAAGTCGCTGAGTCTGACCTCAAACTTGCAATCCTAACCCTAACCCTAACCCTAACCCTACTTCAGCCTCCCGAGTTGCTGGGATTTCAGTCTTCTGCTACCATACCCAGCTAGCTTTGCTCTTTTTAGAGCAACAACTTTAAAAAGGGGAAGGCTGGTTAATGGATAAAATGTTAGTGTTAGATAGTCTGAATAAGTTCTATTATTTTATTACACAGTGGGGTGACTAGAGTTAACAATAATGCATCATGTATTTCACAATAACTAAACAAGAGAATTTTGAATGTTCTCATCACAAAAAATGATATGATTAAGGTGAAATATATACAAATACCCTATTTAATTATTACATAATATACACATGTATCAAAAAATTACATTGGATTGATACAATTGCATTATAAATATATATAATTATTACATGTCAATTGAAATTTTAAAATTACAGATACATCAAAATGAAATGTTTTGAAAGCATTCAAGTAACAGACATAAATGCAAGTAAAGGGAAACAGAGGAATGAAAATCTGAATGTACAAACAGAAAAAAATAACAAAATAATACATCAACAATTAGTTTAATTTAAAAATGGCCTCAATACAAACGAGCAAAGGCAATACGGTGGGGCAAATATTATCCTGAAGCAACAGGATATCACATGTTAAAAAAAAGAAAAAATGAATTTATACATAGACCTTCCACCCTTCACAAAAATCAATTCAAAATATTTCCTTTGGATATATATCCAGAAGTGAGATAGCAGGATCATATGGTAGATCTATACTTAGTTTGGTGGGGGGACTCCATCTGTTCCCCATAATGGTCATTCAAATTTACATTCTCATCAACCATGTATAGATTCCCCCTTTCTCTTTGTCCTCACCAGCACTTGTCTTTTTGATACTAGTGATTCTAAGTGGGATGAGATGGTATCTTGTAGTTTTCATTGCCTTCTATTTATTCTTTTGAGAAATATTTATTCAGAACTTTTGCCCATTTTTAATTGTATTACTTTTTTTTTTGGGGGGGGTGCCAGGGATCCAATCCAGGGCCATGGGTATGGATTACTTCTTGTTGGTGGTGTTAAGGTTTTTAGTTCCTTATATATCTGGATATTAATCCTTTGTTAGATGAAGAGTTGGCAAATATATTCTCCCATTCTGTAGGTTGTCCTTCATTCTATTGAGAGTTTTCTTTACCATGAAGTTTTAAGTTAGATATTAGTCTCTTTTGCTTTTGTTTCCTTGGGCTTTTGAGGTCATATTCAAAAAATTATTTCCATTTGAATTTTGGCACTGTCTGGAGAAGTGTTTTCCCTAATGTGTCCTTTTAGCCGTTTCATAGTTTCAGGTCTTACACTCAGGTCTTTGATCCATTTTAAATTGATTTATATACAGAGTGAGAGATAGGAGTCAAGTTACTATCTTCCACATATAGATACCTGCATTCCCATGTTTACTGTGGCACTATTCACAATAGCATAGATATGGAATCAACTTTGGTGGTTATTGATAGATGAATGGATAAAGAAAATTTAAATAAAATGGCACATTATTCAGCCATGAAGAAGAATGAAATCTTGTCATTTGCGCAAAAATATATGGAATTGGAGGACATTATGTTAAATGAAATGAGACAGACACAGAAAAACAAGTACTGCACGTTGTCTCTCTTTTGGAATCTAAAATAAGTCAATCTGAATGTAGAATAGTGGTTCCTAGGGAATAGGAAGTGGATGAGGAGGGTAAAAGGAAATTGGATAATGGGTATTGAAATATAGCTAGACAGAAAGATAAGTTTTGGTAGTCTAAATTACAGTGAGATGATTATAGTTTACAAAAACCTATTATATATTTAGTGAAGAACTGGAAGAGGGGAGCTTGAAAATTCCAAATATAAAGAAATGACAAAGAGAAAGAAATTCTAATCACCCTGATTTAATCAAGACATGTCATGTATATGTTGAAATGTCATACTCTACCCCAGAGATATGCACAATGTGTTCATGAAATATTAAAATGTAAATTTAAAAACTTAAAATAGATCATGAACCTAAATGTAAAACTATAAAACTTCTAGAAGATAACATAACAGAAAATCCCAGTGAACATGGGTATATCAATGACTTTTTAAATACAACATCAAAAGCACAATACATGAAAGAAATGATTGATAAGCTTGACTTCATTCAAACTAAAAAACATCTGTTCCATGGAAAGACACTGTCAAAAGAATGAAAAGGCATGCCGTGGACTATGAAAAATAGTTGCAAAAGACATATTTGACTTTTATTCATAATAAACAAAAAATTCAACACTTTTTTACAAGAAAATAAACAACTCAACCTTTAAAAAATAGACAAAACACCTAAAAAATACCTCATCAGAGAAGATATACAGGTGGCAAACTTATGTCTGTTTCAATACCTATAATCCATATTCCCTTATCTCTCCTCCCCCAATTCCTTGCCTCTAGAATTACTATACTACATTCAGATCCACTTCTTTTAGCTTCCACACATGAAAGAAGGTGTGGTGTTTGACTTTCTGTGCCTGGCTTATTTCACTTATTTCATTAAGGAATTACAAATTCAAATGGCAATCAGATACTACTACACATCTGTTAGCATGGCCAAAATCCAAAATACTGGATACACCAAATGCTGGTAAAGACATAAAACAACAAAACTCTCATTTGCTGCTGGTAAGAATGCAAAATGGAACAGCCATTTTGGAAGACAGTTTGCAGTTTTTTGCAAAACTAAACATATTCTTACCATATGATCCAGCAATTGCACTCTTTGGTATTTACTCAAATGAACTGAAACTTATGTTTATGGAAAAATCTTCACAGTAATGTTTATAGAGGCTTTATTCATAATTGCTAAAACTTGGAAGTAACCAAGATGTCCTTCAATAAGTGAATAGATAAACAAATTCTGGTACATCCATAGAATGGAATGTTATTCATCAATAAAAAGAAATGAACTCTCAAACCACAAAAGACATGGATGAATCTTAAATGAACATTGCTATGTGAAAGCACCAGTGGCTAACAACTATATGACATTCAAAAAATGACAAAACTTTGGAGACAGTAAAATGAACAATGGTTGCCAGCATTTCTAGGGGATAGAGGAAGGAATGAATACATGGATCCCAACAGATTTTAGGGCAGTGAAACTGTTTTGTATGATACTGTAATGGCAAATACATATCATTATACCTTTATCAAAAACCACAGAATATACAACACAAAGATTGAACCCTTATGTAAACTATGGACTTCAGCTAAGATTACTGAATAAATATTGGCTTATAATTGTGACAAATATGACACACCAGTGCAAGATTTTAATAATAGAGGAAATTGTAGCCTCCTGTATTTCACATTAAATTTATCCAAAACTTCATATTGCTCAAAAATATAAATTTTATTAATTTAAAAATAAATAGCAACAGCTGAGGTTGTGGCTCACTGGAAGAGTGCTCACCTAGCACATGCAAGGCACTGGGTTCAATCCTTAGCATCACATAAAAATGAATAAATAAAATAAAAGTATCTACAAGAAAAAAATTAAAGCATTTTAAAATAAATAAATAGCAACATAAGCACATTACAAAAAATATGGACATAATATGACATAATATGAGGGAAACTGCAATTGTTGAAAGTGGAGGGAGACACAGCGTATGTGGATAGATAGAATGGAGGATCTGTTATCATGCATTTTATTTCTGCATTAATTACTTAATACAAAGTAATACTTAATTGCTTTTATCATTTTATTTTTAAGAAAAATGTGAAATCACAGAATGGCCATTGTTTATCATTTCCTAGTAAATTCCACTACAGTCTAATTTAAATGGTCAACTTGGGATAAACACTCTGCTATTATCTCCACATTTAAAATTAATAGTGTTTATTTGCACAGACTGCAAAGTATATAAAATCTCTCAAAAACCATCAAATGCAGCAAGGAAGCATGGAAGGAATGATTGGCATTCATTGAAACCCTCTCCTAATATTAGTACATCTTCAGTCATTCAGTGGTTAAGGACTTCATAAAACAATTTTGGAAATGCATGGGCTCCCAAAAGACTCACATACATAAAAACTACGGACCAATCTCACTTATGTTGATGCAAAATAAATAAAATATTAATAAATAGAATCCAGTAATAAATTAGGAATAAAAAGGTAAGAGCCATTCTAAGGATGCAAGCTATTCAATATTAGGATGGATGGATAGATAGATAAATAGACAAACAGACAGACATCACTATTAGTAAGCCAAGTAAGAAATTCCACATTATCATCTTATAGGTGCCCAAAAAGGTTAATTTAAGAAAATTCTACATGTATTCCTGATTTAGTTATCCAGGAAAGAATATTTCCTTGACATAATTTTTATACTACATGTTTGTTGCTAAGCAAAAACAAATGTCATGCTGAATAAAGAAATGTGAAAATTCCATTAAAGTGAGGGAAAACATGTAAATCTCCATTATTACCACTATTACTATGCTAAAGGCACTACATAATATAGCTAGAAAAGAGAATTAAATGAAGCATAAACTTTGGATACCTAGGAGCAAAATCATCTCTATTTGTTGATGACATGGCTACATAATTTGAAAACCTGAGGCAAACTATGAAAATCCTATTAGAAACAATAATAAAATTTAGTGAAGTGTTGGTAATTGCTTTCCTATAACCACTTCAAAAAGATGAGGGGTAATTTCTCCTTCACAATAGCAACCCAAAACAGAAATATAACAGAGAATATTCAGAACATATATAAAGAAAACTTTAAAATTCTACTGAGTAATATAAAAGATTTTAATAAGTAGAAAGTCAAATTTTACAATAAAGACAATATTGTTTTTTCAAAATTAACCTATAAATTTAAAACAATCCCTATCAAAATAACAATATGTTATTTTATAATTATGCTAAGGTTCAACTGGGAAAATAAACATGAGAATACATAGAAACTTTCTGAAAAAGAAGATGAAAGAATATTTTAGCCCCACCAAATATGAAAATATATTTTAAAGTTACATTAATTAAAACAGGGCAGTGCTGGTGCAAGCAGACATTCTGACCAAATGGAATAGAACAGAAAATGCAGAAATAAGCACATATGAAAACTCCATATATGAAAAAGATAACATTTCAACACAATGGGTCAAAATTATTACTCACTAGATAGTAATGAGACAGCAGACCTTGTTATTTGAAAGGAAAAGAAGCTAGAGCCCTTTCCTAAACTCTATCTCCTAAAAAATTTCATATAGATCAAAAATTTAACTGTAAAACTAAAGCCATGAAGGTACTACCAGAAAATATATATGAAACATTTTAATATATAATTTTGAAATGAGGAAGGTCTTTGTAAAGTATAAAATGAAACCCAGAGGCAGTAAAGGAAATGGCAAAACTGATCACTTAAATTCAAACAAAATTAATATTTGTATATATGACAAACAAAGACAAAGGACAAGTTAGTGTAGAGTATGTTTGTGGAAATACATATATGATAAGAATATTTATTTTAACATTACTTCTTACAATAATGAAAACTGGGGAAAATAATAGTCATTAGGAGAGGCCTGATTATGTAAGTTCTGATATATCTACATATACACAATGCAATGCTATAAATTTGTTTTGCCACACAGATAGATGTTAATAATAAACTGTTATGCATTATGTGAAAACAACAAGTTGTAGAATTACCATTGGTATTTAAAAGCACATATTCATATTTATCTTTATAAAGAGATACATTTATTTGCATATGTATAAGAAATATCTGGGAATATGTAGATAAATGTTTTAACAGTTCCCTTCTGTGGGAATTGATATTAGGAGAGAAGAGGGCTGAATGAAAACTTCTTTTTTAGTTTATATATTCATTCATTCAACATATATGCAACAGCACTGTCTTAGGTCCTGGGATACAGATGAGGCGCTCTCATATTTGAAGGGGATCCAGACAATAAGCAATTACATGAATGAACAACACAATTTCATACCATGAGAAGGTCTATGAAGAAAAGAAAAAATAGGGTGGTATGACAGAAAGCAGTGGGGGGAACAAGTCCAGTGAGTGACTTCATATTGTGATTGGGCAAAGGCCTCTCTGAGGAGGTGGCAATTGAGATGAAAGAGCTGGACACTACAAAATCAAGGGGAAAAGCATTCTAAAGAGAAGGAACACTCAATGCAAAGGACCAAGGGTAAGGACAACTTTGGTGTATTCCAGAAATAGAGGCCAGTGTAGCTGGAGCTTAGAAAATGAAGGCGAGAGTCAGAGGATCTTATTGACAGATCACATCAGATCATGTCTGAATTAACTTTCTATCTTTTTTTAAAATAATAAGCTTGTGGTAATTTTTAAAATAACAATAATATATCCATGCTTTAAAAAGAGATTAAGAGAATCAGACTGGCTCCATCACTTAGTCAAGATAATCTCACTAAACTTCAGTTTCTTCATTTGTAAAATGAGGAAAAGTACACTCACCTCAGAGGACAGAAGTGCAAATTAAATTAAATCTATGTAAAGGACTGTTTTGGTTAGGGCTCTTTTGGATGCAAGGAGAAGAAACCAAGTGAAGTTAGATCACGTATCATAAATCCAAGGGCAGGAAGTCAAGTACAGAGCTCATTATGCCTGGAGCTGCAAGAAATTTCTGGATGAGCCATGGACCTCTGCTCTAGAGATTTGTTGTTAATATAACTTAATAAAACTTATCTACACTACATGTCTACTTCTCTCTGAACATCTGCCCCATGCTCCTTGCACAGCCAACTGCCTTTAACTACTCCCCTAGAATTGCAACGAGCACTTGATCTGGTCCATAATGTCCTCACACCAACCAGCATCCTGGTGTACTGGACCTGTCAGCTTAGCTCCCCACAACTAACCGGCAACTCCCCTTTGGATCTCTTATTTCACATTCCCAAGAGAGCAATCTGATTGGCCCACCTCATCTACTAAAGCTGGGCCATACAACTCACAGGTTGTGGGACTGGCCTTGGGTCAGATGCTGTACCCTAAATTAGGATGAGGGAAGAGGTAGTTACTCCTTGCTTGACCATTTGGCAGAAGCTGTAAATAGAGTGGATCCCCTTCCCCAAGGGGTTGTAGGGATGGCAGACAAGAAGTGGCATTTCTGATGCATGTGTGCAACAGAGTAACTGGCAGATGGTAAATGTTCAATAAATGGTCATGATTATTAACAATAACATGCCACCTCTTACAGGAAGCCCTCCCAGAACTCAGGCTTCCCACACTTTTTCCCCCAGATCAGAACCCCAACTACAGGAATCATCCAATTAAGGAATCAAAGAAATTTCTTCATACAAAACAAACTTCTAAGGCTTTTTAGGTGGGAAGAACTGTGCTGGGTACTAGGAGAGAGATACACAAATGAATCAGGCCCTTATCCTGGCCTCAAGGAGCTCCCAGGATAGTGCAAGGTAAAAATCAACCTGAGTCATGAGAGATCCACAGATAGGGAGCTTGAGAGTTCAGAGAAGGGCAAAGATTGTTGTTTATCCATATGTATGCCTGTCTCCTGGATACCTCCCCTTAGATGTCCCAAAGGCACTTCAAACTAAACATATTTAAAACTGATCTCATCTGCTCCCTCCCAAACCTGTTCCTCTTCTCAGATTCCCTGTCTCAGCAAGCAACTTCATCCACCCCAGTTGCTCAAGCTTGAAACCTGAGCTGCAGCCGCTCACAGTGTCAGCTGTTGCAGTTGCTAAAGTTGTCCCTGAACCTTTGGTGTGTGTTTGCCTTGCCCCAAAGGTCAGAACTAATAATAAACTTAAGCATTGCTGCAGGACAGGGAAATTAAAACCAGCTTGGAGACAGACAAGACCCAGAGTCACGAGGGTTGATTTCGGATTTGGCCTCTGATGTCAACGGGTATGATCCCTGTCAGGAAAGCCAGTTGACAAGAGCCTAAAAATGTTCATGCCATTTTCCAGTAATTCTGCTCCCAAATCAGTATCAACCTGCCACCACCCCAAAACAGAAAATGTTCTAAGCACTAAATTATTCTTTGCAAGGCCATTTTTGATGGTCAAGCACTGAGAAGTAGTCTCAATATCCAACAAGAGAAGGGTTAAGTGAATCGTGGCACAGCTGTCTGATGGAACATTCTACAACTATTACCGAGGGATGACGGCTGTGGAGATTCTATAGCAACAGGGAAAATTATTATTCTGTAACTAAGGATACAGGGTTATGTGTATACTCAGATTGCAACAATGTAAAAACCGCGTAGGCTCACAATCTGCTAGCGGACATTTATTTTTTCTTTTGTACAGAGGGAAATAAAGGACCAAAGCATTCTTTATGTCATGTATGAATATCTCTGAGCTTTTTTCTTGTCTTTTTGTCTTCTTCAATCATCTTGATTACTTGGTGTTTTTGTACCCCACACTCCACTAGGTGCCAGGGATTCAAAAATGAGTCACCTACCTTTTTCTCTGGGATGTTAGGGCAGGAAAGGTAACGGATACAAAAATAAACTGTTTCAAAAACATATGGGAGAGACTGTGAGGCACCACTTGCAGATGTGTGCAGGCACGGTCACCCCCTGGCGGCCACCCGGACTACCTGCCCTTGGGTGGCTCTAACCTCAGCCTTCACAGCAGTTTCCACTCTCGGGGACCCAGCCCCAACTTCGTTCTCCAAAAGTCCAAGTCTCCTCCCTCTCCCTCCTTCTGGGGCCCCTTATCTTTTAGCAGGAGTTTCAGCCCTGGCCTGGCCTGGACTTATCCCACCGGGCTACTCTCAACCTCCCAACCTCCCGACCTCCTCCCAACCCAAAGCCTCCTTCCCGCTCGGAACTGCAAGATTACGTCATTGCCACTGGTTCGCAAGTGCCCTCACCATTGGCCAATGAGCACACCCCAGTCGCCGAAGGAGTAGAGCTTTGGATTCGAGGATTTCCCCCCACTGATTTCTCTCATGCTTTAAAAATTTGACAAAACCCTACTAATGAATAGAGATACAGGCAAACTCGCGGTTTTAAGACAGTAGCATCCCAGAAATGCTGCAAACCTCAAAGCTCACTCCCCCTCCCGGGTTCGCCATTGTCCCACCCACTTCCAAAAGAGAAGACACCCCTTTCCGACTCCCTCGGCATCCCTCCTCCAAGCGCGCGAATTAAAACCCCACCCCCTGTGAGTCTTACTCCTCCCAAGATACCCGGCTGCGCTTGCGTGTGCTTGCACACCAGGGTGGGACTAAGGCAAAGCTGATGCAATCAAGGCGGGCGGGGAACGTAGGATTAAGCGGTTACTGGGAGGGAAGCTAGTTGTTGCAGCAACCTTTTAAAATTTAAGAATGTAAAAAAATAAATAAATAAATAAAATTTAAGAATGTATTTACCCTGTTGGTTTAGCAATCCCATTTCTGTAGATATATTCGTATACCAGGACTTCTAGAACAGTGCATCAGAATCACCTAAAGGGCTTGTTAAAACATTGTTGGGACTCTAATATTATCAGATTCTGATTC
Source organism: Marmota flaviventris (assembly GCF_047511675.1). Lineage (NCBI taxonomy): Eukaryota > Metazoa > Chordata > Mammalia > Rodentia > Sciuridae > Marmota > Marmota flaviventris. The sequence continues at coordinate 46,447,120 of NC_092518.1, read as the reverse complement.
AGAAGGTTTAAAATAGGACTGAGAATTTTCATTTGTAACAAGTTCCAGAGAAACGCTATGTTAACAGCTTGAGGGACTCTACTTTAAGAGCCTTTGATCTGGAGGAAAAAAAAAAAAACTTTATGGAGCCTGTAAGAACAAGTATAGACCTTGCTAATGTGTTTGCATTAATGAAAAATTGAAAACATCTCTGGCCAGTGTAGGGGGATGATTGATAAGTATATGGCTTTATCAATTAAAATAGGCCATATCTTTACAAACTGACATAAATAGATGATCTATGATGGTGACGATGCTGGTGATAGTTAACATTTATTGAGCACTTGTGCCAGGGACTGCACTTAGGACTTTATATTCATTATATCATTTTCTATAACAATGCACAGGAGTCTGGGCCATGCCTAATTCACCCTGTATTTCCCATCCAGAACAGGATTTAACACACAGGTTCTAGTCAGTAAAGGTTTGTGGCCCCATATGGTCAGAACCAATCCCAATCTGGTGAAGCATACAAAAATGCAGGCACAGGTAGGTTGGCTGTAGGAGATAAGAGGAGGAGATTGGGCAGACTCACAGGAGGAAATACGACCTGAAAGTTAGGTTAAAATTTGCCTTAAAAAGCGGGCATCTCAGGCAAAATGATTGAATAGCAAAACACCCAACTCTCAGACTTTAGGACTTCCTGAGCTAAACAACATTTTTTAAACATGTGATCATTGGATAAATTATTGCCACTCAAAGGACACTAAAAACAAACAACTGCCTCCTATTGCCATCATTTTGAAGAATAATGATTACACATAATAGCAGAGTAAAGGACCAAACTGTTTATTTTACATTTATGATGAAAATGTTCTAACATACACAAAAGTAGAAGAGCTAATGAATCACCAAGTACCATCACCCAATCCCAATGGCATCCTTCACAGGGAAAAAAATGTCTTTTTTATTAATTGTGCATAGTAATGGGTTTCAATGTGACACTTCCAAACATGCACACAGCATGCACTGATTAAATTCAACCTCCTTATATCTGTCTTTCCCTCAAAGAACCTTTTGCAACCTTTCCTAATCACTATTCTATATTCAGGTGGACTTTTTAAGCTTCCACATATGAGAGATAACATGTGGTCCTTGTCTTTCAATTTCTGATATATTTCACTTCACACAATTATCCTCCAGTTCCATCCATTTTTGTTGCAAATGACAATTTCATTCTTCTTTATGTCTGAATAATATTCCAGAAACAAAACAGTGAAGAGACAACCTCCATAATGGGAAAACATACTTGTCAACTATTCATCTGACAAAGGTTTAATATCCAGAATATAGAAGGAACTCCACAAAAAGTAACAACAAATAAACAAGTAACTCAATTTAAATAATGGGCAAATTATCTGAACAGACATTTCCCAAACGAAGAAATTCAGATGGCCAACAAATATATGAAAAAAAATGCTCAATATCATTAGCTCAATGCAAGTCAAACCTACAATGAGTTTATATCTCACTCCAGCTAGAATGGTTGAAATTCATATAGAACTACAAAAGATCTTGAATATCTAAGATTATAAGAAGAAAGTTGGAGGCATGATACTTTCTGACTTAAGATTGTGTTACAAAATGATAGTAATCAAAACAGCATGGTGCTGGCATAAAAACAGACATATGGGCCAGTGAAATAGAATAAATAGCTTAGAAATAAATCCAAACATATATAGTCAACTAATTTTTGACAAGGACACTAAAAAGCCACATGGGACAAAGATAATACCTTCGATAAATGATGCTGGAGAAACTGGTTTTCCACATGCATAAGAATGAAATTAGACTTTTACTTTACCTCATACACAAAAACCAACTCAATATGGGTAAAAGACCTAAATTTAAGACCTGAAATCATAAAACTAGAAGAAAACATAAGGGGAAAGATACCTAATGTTGGCCCTGCCAATGATTTCTTATTTATCACATCAAAAGCTCAAGCTACAAAAGTGAAAATAAATAAATGAGGCTATTTCAAACCTAAAAGCTTTTGCACAGCAAAGGAAACAATAAAAAAAATGAGAAGACAATCTACTGATTGGGCAAAAGTATTTTCAAACCACATATCAGATAAGGGATCAATATCTAAAATTTATCAAAAATTGATACAACTCAGTTGCCATGTAACCCAGCTTTTAAAAGGGCAAAGGTCTTGAATATATATTTCTGCAGTCATGACATAAAAATGGCCAAAAGGTACATAAAAAGGTGCTCAACATCATTGATAATCAGGGAACTGCAAATCAAACCCACTATGAGGGCCTCATACCTAACACCTGTTAGGATAGATACTTTCTTTTTTTAAATATTTTTTTAGTTGTAGCTGGACACAATTTATTTATTTATTTTTATGTGCTGCTGAGGATCAAACCCAGTGCTTCACATGGCAAGGCAAGCACTCTGCCACTAAGGCTACTGGGGCTATAGCCCCAGCCCCTGGCATAGATATTAAAAAAAAAAAAAAAAAAAAAACAAGAGATAGCAAGTATTGGTGAGGGTGTGGAGAAGAAGGAATACTTGTACACTATTGGTGGGAATGTAAATAGGTGCAGCCATAATTGTAAACAGTATTGAGGCTCCTAAAGAAGTTAAAAATAGGACTGCCATATGACAGTAATTCCTCTTCTGGGTATATATCCAAAAATATTTAAATCACAGTTGAGTAAAAGATATGATTACTCCCATGTTTATTGCCACATTTTTTACAAAAACCAAGATATTAAAACGACATAGGGGTCTATCAATGGACAAATGAATAAAGCAACTGTGTAGTGTATACACACACACACACAATAGGATTTTATTCAACTTAAAAATGAAGAGATCCAGGGCTGGGGTTGTGGCTCAGTGGTAGAGTGCTTGCCTAGCATGTGGGAGGCACTGCGTTCAATTCTCAGCACCATAAAAATAAAAAAAAGGGGCCACCAACAACTAATGGAATATTTTTTTTAAAAAAAATGAAGAGATCCTGTCATTTGCCACAAAATGAATCAAGCTAGAGGGCCTTATGCTAACTGAAATACACCAGACACAGAAAGAAAAATATTGTGTGATCTCACTTCTATGTGAATCTTAAGAAAACAAAGTTAAATACACAGTGATAGAGGGGGGGACAAAAGTGGTTACCAGAGTCTCAGGAGAGGTAAGGAAATGGGGAGATGTAGGTCACAGGATACAAAGTAGTAGATAGGTGAGAGGAACAACTCTACAGATCTGGTATTCAATGTGAGGACTATAGTTAATAATAGTATATTGGATTTAGGATTTTTGCTAAATGAGTAGGTTATAGTTGTTCCTGCCATGGGGTATGGGGAGAAATGGATGACTGAAATGATGGGTGTTAGTTTGTTCACTATTCCAATCATTTTAGTATATATCTTATTCCATCATTTCATGTGGATTAATTATATACAATAACATTTATTTTTAAAAAATACATAAAGCACTCCACCCAACAACAAGAAAATTCACATTCTTTGTAAGTGCCCATGGAACACTCTCCAGGATAAACCACTTTAGGCCACAAAACAAGACTCAACAACTTTTAAAAGATTGAAATCATTCAAAGTATTTTTTCTGACCATAATAAAATGAAGCTAGAAAGTAAAAATGGAAGAAAAACTAGAAAATTCAGAAATATGTTGAGTTTTTAAAACACGCCCTTAGAACGATCTCATGAAAATAGAAGGGAGACCAGGAGAGTAGAGGAAGAAGACCGGGGAAGGAAAGAAGAGTAGGAATGAATTTGTACCCCACTATTTTTTATAGTTATAATAAACCAAATTTTTTTAAATGTCCTTAAACAACAAATTGGTCAAAGAAAAAAATCACAAGAGAAATTAGAAAATATTTAGAAAGACATAAAAATGAAAATGCAATCCATTAAAATTTATGAGATACATTGAAGACAGGGCTAAGGAGGAAATTTATAGCTGTAATGCCTAAATTATATAAAAAAGAAAGTTCTCAAATCAATAACCTAACTTTACATCTTGAAATACTATAAATGAAAAGAATATCAAATCCAAAACTAAAGCCAAGCACAGTGGGTGCATGCCTTTAACCCCAGCAATTAGAGAGGCGGAGGCAGGAGGACCACAAGTTCAAGGCCAATCTAAACAACTTAGCGAGTCCCTATACAACTTAGTGAGATCCTGCCTCAAAATAAAAAGGACTGGGATGTGACTCAGTGGAAAAGAGCCTCTAAGTTAAGTCCCCAGTACAACAAATCTAAAACTAGAAGAAGTAAGGAAATAGCAAAAATAGAACATATATAAATGAAATAGGGAATAGAAAAACAACATATAATCAGAACCAAGAGCTGGGGTATTTTTGTTCAGTTTTGTTATTGTTGTTTTGTTTTGTTTGAATAATCAACAAAATTGATATTTAACTAGACTCATCGAGGAAAAAAAGACACAAATAACTAAGATCAGTAATAAAAATGGAAATCACTGTGGACCCTACAAAAAATAAAAATGTAGCTCAGTGGTAGAGTGCTTTCCTGTTATGCTGGAGGTCCAAGACTCAATTTCCAATATTGAAAAATAAAATAAAAAGCATTACAAAAGATTATTATGAACAATTATGTGTCAAATTAGATAATGTAGATGAAATGGAAAACTCCTGGAAGCACAAATTACATGAAGTGTCTCAATAAGATATAAAAAATTTTAATAGAACTATAACAAATAGATTAAATATGTAAACTATAACATTCCAACAAAGAAAAGACTTCAATGGTGGGTTCTACAAAAGCATTCAAGGTAAAATTCACATGAAATCCTTCTCAAAGCCTTCCAAAAATAGAAGGGGAGTGTGTTAAGTCATCCTATATGGTTAGCATTAACCTGTTATCAAAGCCACATATAGAAATTTTTAAAAAGAAAATACAGATCAATATCTTTTATGAATGTAGACACAAAAGCACTCAGCAAAACATTAGCAAACCAAAGCCATGAAAGGATTAAACACCATATCCAAGTGGAATTTATCCCAGGAATGCAAAGGAGATTGAACATAAAATCAATCAACATAATGCACCACATTAATAGAACAAAGCAAAAAACCCACACAATCATCTCAAATGATGCAGAAAAAGCTTTTGACAAAATCCAACACCCTTTCATGATAAAAAGCATTCAGCAAACTAGAAACATTATAAAGGGCATTTAAGAAAATCCTAGGGCTAACATTGGACTCAATGGTGAAAGACTGACCACTTCCTCCCAAAGATGAATAACAAGACAAGAACACCCTCTTTAACTATTGCTCTTCAACATTGTACTGAAGTCCTAGTAAAAGCAATCTGAAAAGAACAAGAAATAAAAGGCATCCAAACTGAAAAGTGGCAAGGGCTCAGTTGTGTGGCCCTCAAATTCATATGTTGAATTACAAACCCCAGAACCTTAGAAAGTGGCTCCATTAAAAAGGCAATAAAATTTAAATGAAGTCACTAGCATAAGCACTAATCTAATATGACTGATGTACTTATCAGAAAAGATAAAACACAGACACACACAGAGGAAAAACCATGTAGATAAGGTAAAAGATGGCCATCTACAAGTCAAAGAGAGAAGCCTCAGTAGAAACTACCCCTGCTGACACATTGATCATGGACTTCTAGCCTTCCAAATTGTAAAAAAAAAAAAAATACATTTTTCTTGTTTAATTTACATAGCCTATGGTACTTTGTCATTGCAGTCCTAGGAAACTAACGTAGAAAGTTAATAAAACTATTTCTATTTGCAGATGGCATGATCCTCTGTACAGAAATCCCAAAGAATCCACAAGAAAGCTACTGGAGTGAATAAACAAATATGGCAAAGTTACTGAGTATGAAATTAACATAAAAACTGTTTGGTTCCTATATTCTTTTAATGAACAATTCAGAAATAAAATTAAGAAAATTTCATTTATAACAACATCTAAAAGAATAAAATACTTAGGAATAAATTTAACCAAGGACATGAAAGGCTTGTATACTTAAAACTACAAAGGATTACCAAAAGAAATGAAAAAAAAAATCCCAGGTTAATGGGTAGGAAAACTTGCTATTGTTAAGATGCCAACATTATCCAAAGAGATCTACAGATTCAACACAATCCCTATCTGAATTCCAGCACTGTAGTATTACAGCTATTACAGATCAGTTTCAGGATAAAAAAAAAATGTGGCATATATATACAATGGAATATCACTCAGCAATAAAAGAATAAAATCATAGCATTTGCAGGTAAATGAATGGAGTCAGAGAAGATAATGCTAAGTGAAGTAAGCCAATTTCAAAAAAACAAATGCCGAATGTTTTCTCTGATATAAGGAGGCTGACTCACAGTGGGATAGGGAGGTGGAGCATGGGAGGAATAGACAACTCTAGATAGGACAGAGGGGTGGGAGGGGAAGGGGGAGGTGTGGGGTAATAAAAGATAGTGGAATGTGATGGACATTATTATCCAAAGTACATGTATGAAGACATGAATTGGTGTGAATATACTATGTATACAACCAGAGATATGGAAAATTGTGCTCTATATATGTAATAAGAATTGTGATGCATTCCACTGTTATATATAAATAATAATAATAAAGCCACGGGTGGGACTGGGGCTGTAGCTCAGTGGTAGACCACTTGCCTTGCACGTGTGAGGCACTGAGTTCGATCCTCAGCACCACATAAAAATAACAACTACAACTAAAAAAAAAATATTTTTTTTAAAAGCAAAGGCTCACTAGTATTGCTGTATGTATATACGTGGCTGTATAACCAATGTGATCCTGCGACCTGTACACTTGGAAAAATGAGAAATTATACCCCATTTGATTCAAATGTATGATATGTCAAGATCCTTGTATTGTCATGAGCAACTAATTTTAAAAAAAAGCCAAGGCTGCATGTACTTTAGTTGACTATTGCTGAGTTCAGAGCAGAGGTGGGGTAATGGAAGAGATGAGATTGGAGAAGTTAATAGGTATCAGGTCTTGACAGACATTTTAAATACCAATCCCAGAAGTTTGACCTGTATCTGATAGGCAACAGGGAATTACAGAAGAATTCTAAGCAGAGAAGGAACTCCATCATATCTGGATGTCAGACATCCTGAGAGTTAATATGGATGGTGGACTGGAGATCCAATTTAGAGATAAAGGATGTGGCCTAAACTGGGAAGATTATGAGGATGGATGAAAAGGGATCCGTTGGCAAAATCTTTAGTAGGTATTATGGGCCAGACTTGGTGATAGTTAGATGTGAATGTTTAGTGATATGTCTTTTATTCATTCAGCACATTCATTCAAATACCTATTTAAAATAGTACACATATCACCTTCAATCCCCTTACCCTGCTCTATTTTTCTCCATAGCACTCACCACTGACTGACACTAAATTATATACATATAGTCAGCCTTCTGTACCTGTAGATTCTGCATCCACAGATTCAACCAATCACAAATTGGTTGAAAAAAAATTGCATCTATAGTAATATGTATAGTCTTTTTTCCTGTCATTATTCTTTTTATCAATGCAGTGTAACAACTATTTGCTTAGTGTTTACATTTTATTAGGAATTATAAATAATCTAGAAATGATTTAAAAGCATATGCAAGAGCCAGGCAAGGTTGCACACACATGTAGTTCAAGCTACTTAGGAGGCTGAAGTAGGAGAGTTCATGAATTAGAAACTGACCTAGGCAACATAGTGAGCATAGTGAGGATGTGAGAAGATTGCATACATTATATGCTAATACCACATCATTTTATATAAAGGATTGCAGATCTGCTGATTTAGGCATCCACTGGAATACTAGAACAAATTCCCCATGAATACAGAGAGACCACTGTATTTGTGTAGTGGCTGTTGTTCCCACTAGAATGTAAACTCCTCGAGGACAGGCAATCCATCTATTTTGTTTACCATTTTATCTTCAGTGCTCAGATTAGTAGCTGGCATATAGGAAGCACTAGAGATGATAGGCTTTAGCTCATACTTTGGAAGGCTGAACAACCAAATAGGGACTTCAAGATCATGTCTGTCGTCTCTGAGCCTGTAAGTGATCAGGGGTCTTGTGATTAATCACATAACAATATCATTAGTACAAGATAGAAAATTATTCAATTTCTAATATAGAAAAGCATTCTGAAATCCCTATATGTTTTGTTGGGTTTTGTTTGTTTATTGTTTTGTTTTGTTTGGTTGTGGTACTTAGGATCAAACCCAGGTCCTTTTGCATGCTAGGCAAGAACTTTACCATTGAGTTACAGCCTTAGCCCATCTTGTATGTTGTATTATGTTGAAATTCTATAGGTCCTTTGAATTACAAATATATATGCATGTCCACAAGAGAAACTGCTGAAAAGGGAATCAGACGGCAATGCAAGAATTTCTTACAAGGCTCCTGTCAACTTACTCCAGGCAGATTCTATAATTGGTGTGCATGTTATAAAAGCTGAAATGTGGATGAAAATCCACAGATGATTTTCCTATTTTTTTCTTGAAGCCTAATTGCAGTGTTCCATTGCCACATTTCTAGATCCAAAGTTTAAGAAAAACTTTTCTCAGTTGATAATGTAAAACACTCAATGCATATTAAAATATTAGAAATAAAAAATATGAATGAGCACAATAATTTTCAGTCTGCTCCTGAAAGTCTTCAGAGAACATCTTCCTCAAGAAATACCCAAAACTTCAATGTGTGCCATTGCTTTAATAAACTATACCATCACCTTTAACCAAATCTGTTTTTTTATTTGTTCTTTTTAGATATACATGACAGTAGAGTGTATTTTGACATATTATACATACATGGAATATAACTCATCCTAATTAAGATCCCATTCTTGTGGTTGAACATGATGTGGTATATTCACATATGAACATAGGAAAGATAGATCTGATTCATTCTACTGCTTTGACCAAATATTTAAGTCAGGGAGTTGACGATGAAATAAATCTTTAATGTTTTACAAGACAGAAGAATCAAATTTTCATAATTTGGTGGCATCATCTATATCATCTGTCCTCTATGCTGGCAGAGCCAACCAAAAACTATCTGCCAGGCAGGAAGCCCAAGAGATTTAATGATTAGCCAAAGGTAAGCAGCTAGCACTCAATAAACAAGGCTTCCAGCCTCTTTGATAGACAACATTTGTCATCTTTCCAACAGCCTTTTGCTTCTTTCTTGCTAACAGAATCCTGACTTTGTTAGTCAACCTCCTGTTCCCAGTCATGATCTTCATGGAGGCAGATCACAATCCCTCCTCAGAGAGTGAGTACTGATTACACTCAGTTAATGATGATGGTTCCATTCCCTATGTTAATGATGGACTACCTACTATATGACCCAATTCTGGTCGATTATGTATGAAGAAATTTTAATTGAGAGTTTGCCGGATATATTCCATTTGGCCCTTCTCTGTTCTTTCTTGTCCCTGAGGAGACCAAACCTTTTCGACTGTATTAACAAGCTATGTTATATTCTGGCATCTGGATTTGGTCAATGGCAGGTACTAGCAGGGAATCAGAAGTCAGAGTTTTTATTTCCCCAACTCCTTTCCTGCCAAGTCAACATGGTTTGGATTCTTATCTGTAAATAAGAACTTCTGCTAGGTGGAGTGCCTACAATGACTCCTTCTGGGTCCCTATATCTCCTCCTTCCTCTTTCCTGTTTAGTCCTATAAACTGCTCTCCAGTGTTTAGTGCTGGAGTACTGCGCCATCTTTCGTTGGCTTCCTTTAATCTTTTGTTAGTCTACTTTTCATTGCTCTAACCAAAATATCTGACCAGAATAACTTAGAGGAGAAAAAGTCTATTTCAGTTTATTGTTTCAGAGGTTCAGTTCATGATCAGCAGGTTCCATTGTTTTGGGCTTGAGGTGAGGCAAAACATCAATGGCAGAGGATAGCTGTGCAATTCATTACAGTCATGAAGTAGAGAGAGCAAGGGAAATCAGCCACAAGGGAGATGAGCCCTTCCAGGGCATGTCCCTAGTGATGCTCCTTCTCCAGCCATGCCCCATCTTCCTACAGTTACCATGCAGTTAGTCCAGTCAAACTAGGATGGACTGATTAGGTTACAGTTCTCACAATTCAATCATTTCACCTCTGAACATTACTGCATTAACACAGGAGCTTTTGGTGGATCCCTCATACCTAAACCATAATAAACCTTGTTCCTAACTTATCTATATACTCTTCATTAAACTCTCCTTAGCCATCCTGTTTTAGTGTGTGTTTCAATTACTAACAGTGTGTAACACCCAAAACTTAGTGTCTTTATTTTTTTTTAAGAGAAAGTGAGAGAGAACTTTTAATATTTATTTTTAGTTTTTCGGCGGACACAACATCTTTGTTTGTATGTGGTGCTGAGGATCAAACCCGGGCCGCACGCATGCCAGGCAAGCGCGCTACCGCTTGAGCCACATCCCCAGCCCAAACTTAGTGTCTTTAAACAATCACTTTATTTTCCTCACAATTTTCAAGTTAGGAATTGGGGAAGGACTCAGTCACAAAGTGTTTTCTGTGGGCTTTTCATGCAGTTGTACTTATATGTCAGCTGGGACTGCAGTCCTCTGAATACTTTACCATGCTAGATATTCAAGATGGTTCATTCTCAAGACAGGCAGTTGATGCTTATGTCAGCTAAGAGCTCAGCTGAGCCATTCTATCAGAGTTCTGCATAAATAAAAGAAGGTCCATTTTATATCTTTAGACACAATTTTCTGCATGTTTTCCCGGTACTGTCACAACCATTGAAAGACCATGAGGAAGCCCACTTTAAAAAAAGGCAGACACACTCCAGATCACCAAGTGGAAATGTGGAAAATATCTGGGATTAATGGCACCATTAACCCTCTAGCTGAACTAATCCTGAAGCTTTGCTGTCTCTAATTTCTTGTTTTGTGAAATAATGTGTTTATTGTTAAACCCAGATGTGTCAGAGTATTCTGTTTCTGTCAGCCAACAGCATCACAAATAATCCAGCCTCTTTGTACAATGCCTGGTTCACTCTGACCTGCTTCATCTTCTAACAATTCTATGGCTACATCAGTCTTTCAGTGGACCTCCTAGACTATGATTGGCATCAGGTAACATCCATATCCCTAGTCCTATCTCCCACCTAACCCCATACCTATATCATATTTTCTCCTTCAAGAAATAAACATCCTAGATTGGTGTTACAGACCGAATTGTGCCCCTCCAAAATTCATATTGACACTCTAACCCTCAGTACCTCAGAATGTTACTATATTTAGAGAGTGCCTTTAAAGATATGATGAAATTAATCTCACTGAGATTAAGGAGAGAAAAAAAAAACAGTAAGAAGCCCCTGGGCTTAACAAGTGAGGAATAGCTAGTTGGTTGATGTTGGTAGAAGCAATTATAGTAGAAAGGTATGAGGGGAAGCAAAATCACAGGAAGTTGTGAGTGGGTAAAATATGAGGAAATACAAGTATAGATAACTCATTCAGGAAATAGTTTTGTGAGCTGGGGATGTGGCTCAGTGGTAGAGTGATTGCCTAGCATGTGTAAGGCCCTGGATTCAATCCCCAGAATGGCAGAAAAAGAAAGTGTTTTATGGCATGGAGAAGTAACCAAATGAATGTGGGTTTACTTTCCCCACCTGGGAAAATCTTAAACATCTTCCAATGCTAATGGACAGTTGCTGAGAAAGAGAGTAAGGTTGAAACTTCTGCAGAGAAAGGGATAATTGATGGAGTGAAGTACCTAGAGAAGCAGAAAAAAAAATGAGATGCAGGCATGGATGAAAAAGTTATCTTCCCAAGATTCCCAAGATTCTGGGCACTTGAATTTAGATCTGAAAACCAACCTCCTTCTTGGTTTGGAATGGCCTTTTACGTTTTCTACACTGATAACAAGCTAGGTTAAGTGGTAGAACAGTTATCAAGTTGCTTGGGACGCCAATACAAAGGAAAACTAAAATGTTAAAGGATTAAATCTATGCTATTGAATTTATATTACCATATGAAACTTCTCAACTAACTGGTGAAATAAAAGTCAGTTCCAACCTCCCAACTAAAGTTAGCAGTACCCTGGAAAGAAAATAAACACAATAGTAACAATCCCCCATGCAATCCCATACTATCTATGAGATAATTTTGCAATTGTGCATACCTGCACCCTCCAAATCCTGAGGCTAACACTGGGGAAAGAACTAAAATGAGCAGTAGCCTTACTCTAAAGTCTAAAACTGACTACAGTAATCTCCCCCTTTATCCTCAGTTTCACTTTTTGTAGTTTCAATTATCCATGTTCAACAGTAGTCAAATGATATTAAATGGAAAATTCCAGAAATATGCAATTTAGATACTTTCTTTTGTTTACTTATTGTTGCAGTGCTGGGGAACAATACATAAGTTTTAAATTGTGCACCATTCTCAGTAGAGTGATGAAATCTTGTGCTGTCTTGCTCCATCCTTCCTGAGCCATGAATCTTCGTTTTGTCCAGTATATCCACTCTGTATTATGCTACCCACCTATTAATTATCCAATAGCAGTTTCATTTATCAGAATGACATTGCAGTATTTCAGTGCTTATGTTCAAGTAGCCCTTAATTATGTCCCCAAAACACAAGAGTAATAATGATGTAAAGGAGGCACCAAGATATAAGACATAGAAGGACTGATTAACTCTGATACTATGTGGCAGCATATATGTTTCCCTATATGTGGTCATATAGGGGAAAAAAACATAGGGTTCAGTACTATCCATGGTTTCAGGCATCCACTGATGATCTTGGAACATATTCTTTGTAGAGAAGGGGAGACTACCATAATGCATAGTGTAAAACTGTCTATAACAAATCATTGAGATTGTTATTTTTTAAAATCTTTTAATGGGTTTGTTAAAGTTTTCTAGGTTTAGGGGTTAAAAAAGTGAAGTGAGAACAAGAACTACTCCAAAATAGAAATAATTTTGCTAAAAGACTTTCCAAAAGTATTTAAACAAGACTTTCAGTCTCTATGGACAGTTATTTCTCCCCTTGCCACAGTCTGGCTGGGCACAAATGCCGCAGTCTGGCTGGGCACACAATCACGAGCCACCACACAGCTTGTAGATTCAAACAGCAACTCTTTATTCCCGAACTCACACCAGCCGTCTACAATCACGTTCTGGGGAAATCCACGTTCTCTGCCCAAATCCACGTTCTCTGCCCAAATTCACGTTCTCTGCCCAACTCCACGTTCTCTGCCCAAATCCACCTCCACTGGGCTTCTATCTCCAAAATATACTGTCTGAATCCCGTGAGAACTCAAGGGGAACTCAGGCAGCAGGATACGCCCTATTCCCAGCAGGAATAATCTTAAACCTTAAACCTGGAACCTAAACTGGGAACGCCCTAAACAGGATTATCTTAAAACCGGGAACACCCTAATCTGCCTTGGTCCTTGAGCAAGGTCACCTACATTCAATGTCGCTGCAACATGTCAGCAACATGGGGTACGCTGGCAAGGAAATTGTCATACCTACTTGGCTAATGGCTCCCAGCATCCCTAAGAGTGTGTGAGTGACTAATGCACTCCAATTACAGGCAATGGAAAAACTGGGAAATGAAAGGCAGTTCTAAATAAGTTTAAAATATTAAGTTCAGTGCATATAATACATTCCTTATTTTGAAGCTCCAGAAAAGTGTGCAATTTTTATTAAAGAAAAATTGATTTTTCCTTGCCCTCACCAAATAAATACTGAACAAATATTTAAAGAATATCAGTTTGAGGCATAAGCTTTTCTGTAGCCTGCTTGTGGCGCCCACACGGCGGGCATTATCCTTGCCAGGCCTTCTCCTTGTGCCCAGAGCACACTGAACCCCTTATTCCCCACTTTCTTCCCTTGTAGTCAATGAACTTCTCAGTGTTCCCAGCTCTGTGCTAGATACCACAAGAAATACAAGCTGAGACCATGATAATGTTGAAATTACAGGAGAAATGAGAAGTTTCAAAGTGATGAAATAGCTAACAAACTGTCTGGCACATAACAAAATGCTTACTGGAATTTTTGTTTTGTTTTTTCAGTTATATCCTCCAGGATTCAGAAAAGGTGTTAACACAGCTTTTTCCTAAGATTCAAAACTATTGGCTTCCAGGAAAACTCCCTTCATCTTTCCAAGGTAAAGGATTTTTCTCTTATAGGAAAACAACCAAATCATTACCTATAGGAAATAAAGAGTCTAGATGAAAATTATTAATGAAGAAGTTAAGGTGAAGGTTTAGTCTCCATGATAATGTTGAAATTACAGGAGAAATGAGAAGTTTCAAAGTGATGAAATCCATGAAACAGCTAACAGACTGTCTGGCACATAACATTAATATCTAACTCCATTAATATCTCCAGCCTTTTGTTAGGTTTTTGATTTTTTATTATGAAGTATTATACATATATACTGCTTCAGAAAATAGTTTGATAGTTCCCATAAAAGTTAAACAGGGAATTTTAATAAGACACAGAAATTACACTCCTAGATATTTACCAAAAGTAAGTGACAACTAGAATTCAAATACATGTCCATGTATATTCATAGCAGGAATATTCACAATAGCCAAAAGGTAAAAGCCCAAATGTTCATACACATAGAAATAGGAAAACAAATTATGATGCATAATTTGGAATGTTAACCACTAAAAGGAATGAAAATTAATACATGTCATAACATGGATGAACCTCAAAATCATCATGCTAAGAAGCCAAATACTGAAGGTCACACATTTCATGATTCCATTTATTTAAATTTTATGGTTGAATAATACTGCATTGTGTATATACTGTATATACTGATTCCAGTATTTAAAATTGATAAATCCATCGAGACAGTAGCATTTCTATATACCAATAATGAACTCAGTGAGAAAGCGATCTATAAAGCAATCCCATTCACAATATCCCATTCACAAAATAAAATACCTAGGAATAAACCTAACTAAGGAGGTTAAAGACCTCTACAATGAAAGTGAAAAAACACTGCAGAAAGAAATTGAAGAAAATACTACAAGATAGAAAGACCTCCCATGCTCGTAAATTAGAAGAATTGTTAAAATGGCCATACTACCAAAAATGATCTACAGATTCAATGCAATTACCATCAAAATGCCAATGACATTCTTCATAGAACTAGAAAAAAATCCCAAAATTCATATGGTAACACAAAAGCAATCCTGAGCGAAAAGATCAATGCTGGAAACATCACAATACCTGGTTTCAAAATGTACCACAGAGATATAATAACAAAACCAATATGATATTGGCATAAAAACAGACACACAGATCAATGGAACAGAGAACTCAAAAATAAACTCAAACATCTACAACTAACTGATTCTCTACAGAGGCATCAAAAACATATGTTGGAAAAAAGACAGCTTCTTCAACAAATGTACTATGAAAACCAGATATCCACATTAAGAAGATTGAAACTAGACCCCTATCTCTCACCTGTACAAAAATCAATTCAAAATAGATCAAACACCTTAATGTAAGGTGTTTGAAACTGCTGGAAGAAAACATAGGGGAAACACTTAAAAAGATTGGCATAGACAACGATGTCCTGAATAGGACTCCAATAACCAAGAAAACAAAAGGAAGAACTGATGAATGGGATTACATCAAATTAAAAAAGCTTCTACACAGCAAACAAGCAACAAAGTAAAGGAGACAACCAATGTGACAGGGAAACATATTTGCACACTATCTATATGAAAAAGGAATAATTTTCAGAATATATAAAGAACTCAGAAAAAAACAAAAAAAAAAAACAAGTAATCCAATTTTTTAAATGGGAAAATACCTAGGTACAGTGGCACACAGCTGTAATCCCAGCAACTTGGAAGCTGAGGCAGGAGGATCACAAGTGCAAGGCCAACCTGAAAAACTTAGTGAGACACTGTTTCAAAATAAAAAATAAAAAGGGCCAGAGATATAGCTCAGTGGTAGAGTGCTTGCCTAGCATGCACATTCCTAGTGCTACAGGGGGGAAAATGTGGGGAAATTATCTGAACAGACACTTCTCAAATGAAGTGTAAATGACCAACAAACAAATGAAAAAATGCTCAAAACTTCATTGAGATTAAAATCTCACCCCAGTCAGAATGTCTATTTTCAAAAACACACACACAAAAAAATAACAAGTGGTGCACAAAGTTGTGGAGAAAAAGGATAGCTTATATACTATTGCTAGGAACATAAATTAAAATAACCATTATGGAAAACAGTATGGAGGTTTCCTCAAAAAAAAAAAAAAAAACTAAAAATGGAGCTACTATATGAGCCAGCTATATAAATGCAGGGTATTTACCCTAAGGAAATGAGGTCAGCATAGAAAATAGATACCTGCATACCCATGTTTATTGCAGCATGAGTCTCAATAGCCAAGATATGGAATCAGCCTACATGCTGGTCAACAGATGAATCGATAAAGAAAACAAGGTATATACACAATGCAGTATTATTCAACCATAAAGAAGGAGATCATGTCATTTGCAGAAAAATGGATGGAACAGCAGGCCATCATATTAAGCAGCATAATAAGCGTGACACAGAATGGCAAGTAGCATGTTTCTTTTTCTCATATGGAAACTATATATATATATATATATATATATATATATATATACATACACACACACACACACACACATATATATATACATACATACATACATACATACATATACACTGAAAGTAGAAGAGGGACTATTAGGGAAGGGAAAATGGATCAGGGTGAGGAGGCAGGGAGAAGGGAGGGCAAGCTACAGGAGAATTACTTATCTATGATTATGAAGATGGACAGGGTCTTCTCAGTGTTTACCATTATGTGACCTGCTTTTCCCAAGCATTCTTTTCAATCACAAGGACCCAGCCCTAAATAGCTTGTGTGAATACTTCAAATATAATAGGAATATGGAGACTTTCCAAGATTCCAACATGCAGAGGTAGCTTCAGAAACACATAAAACGTGACATTGTGGATTACCTCAGTGTGTTGCCCAAAATTTAGCATGACTTCATTTGCCTTATGGTAGACATTAGTTCCAGATGGAAGCGATGCTCTGCTTTTCTGTGAACAGGGTGTTCAGGGAAGTAGAAGGAAAGTGTTTATGTCTTCACCCAGACCTTCATCACTACCACTACCGACACTTCCAGTGTATACATCATGAATGATGAGCTGATTGTGAGCAATGCTGGCCCTGATAGGATTCAGGGCTCTTTCTCCATTCCAGTGTCAATACTGAGCTCCAGCTCCATGCCAACCTTCTCCCAGGAGCAGCAGGAAATGGTAAAGTTTTTCTCTACAGTCTGAGATGAAACTACAGTGGTCTCAGTAGTGCCTTGAATTCAACAAGTACAACTACATCAGAACTAGTTAGATCTCCACTGTGCTCCAGACTGAGGGCAAGATTCCAAGAGGAGGTCTTCAAATGAATCCCCCAAAGGAGCCCTTTTTTGTTGTTTTCTTCTTCATCCACATAATTGTTTCTCTGTCACCAACTTTAGGCCATGCACATGACTAGGGTTGGAGGTCTGGCTGACCAAGAAGCCAAAGTGAACTTGTAGGTCAAGTAACATAATCTTCCAAAGGGCAAGTCATTCTGCTTTTTCCACTGAAGAGAGCTGTTTATTATCGTAACAGTGATGTTGCATATTGGAAAAAGATTCATCCATGTTGTTTCATGTAACAATAAATCATTCATTTCATTGCTGAATGTATTAATAAGCCAACATTTATCCATTCTACTTCTAATGAACATTTAGGTCACTTTCTAATTTTCTGCTATTATAAAATAATGCTACAATGAACATTTTTGTACATGATTCCTCATGTAAATGTGTGAGAAATTCTCCAGAGCTGTGCTGTTCAACATAGTAACCACAAGTCACATGTGACTATTGAGAATTTGAATTGTGGCTAAGTGTAAAATAAGATGTAAATGTGAAATGCATTTCTAAATTTGGAGACCGGGTATGAAAAAAAGAATATAAAATACTTCATTAATAATTTGTATATCAATGGCACATTGAAATGATAATGGTTTTGATACACTGAATTAAATAAAACATCATTAATATTAGCTTCAGCTGTTTTATTGTTTCCTTTTAGTTATACATAACATTAGGATTCATTTGACATAATTTAAAAAGCATGGAATATAATTTGTTCTAATTAAGTCCCCAGTACTTACCTTTCCCTCCCTTTATCCCTTCCTCTGTTCCCTTCCCTCTGCTCTACTGATATTTCTCAGCTGTTTATTTATACCTGTTTTGATTTGGCTATTAGTAGCAGATATCCTGCTACTATGAATGCTCTTAGCTCTCTTATGGAAATGTCTTCAATTTGTCTTCACTTTAAATTTCTGAGTATAGAATTTTGATTTAATGAGTGTCCCCCATACACACATAGCTCTTTACAGATATTGTTACATTGTATTCCACTTCCACTGTCTCTGATGAAGTTTCAAATTGTCTTTATACTATGTTAAATGTATCATTTTTCTCTGGCTGCTTTCAGAATTTTCTCCTTATTTCTGGTTTTCATATTGACTATAATGTGACAATATATGGTTTCTCTTTGTTTTAATCCTGTTTTTAATTCACTAAACTGCAGCTTTTTTCCTTTTTCTTCTTTGCAGAATTGGGGACTGAACCCAGGGGCACTTTACCACTAAGCTACATATCCAGCCCCTTTTTATTTTATTTTGAGACAAGGTCTCACTAAGTTGTTGAAGCTGGCCTTGAGCAATCTCCCTGCCTCAGCCTCTCAAGTAGCTGGAGTTATAGGCATGAGCCATCACATCTACCTTCAGTAAACTTCTTGAACACATAAACCTTTGTCTTTCTACAGACTTATAAAACTTTTGACCATTCAAATATTTTTTCTGTTCCATTTTTTGTCTCCTCTCCTGATAGTCCAACTATACATACACCAGATCTTTTTGAATTATTACACAAGTCTCCAAGGATCTGTTTATTTTTAAAATCTTTTTTCTATCTGTTCCTCGGTTAACTGAATTTTTTAATTGATTTTATTTTTTTAATACACAACAGTGGAATGCTTTACAATTCTTATTACACATATAGAGCACAATTTTTCCTATCTTTGTATATAAAGTATGTTTATGCCAATTTATGTCTTTATACATGTACTTTGTGTTTTTTTGTATTACAATTCTTATTACACATATATACCACAATTTTTCATATCTCTGGTTGTATATAAAGTATATTGATACCCAATTCGAGTCTTCATACATGTACTTTGTATAATGATGTCCATCACATTCCACCATCCTTGCTAATCCCCTGCCCCCTCCTTTTCCCTCCCACCCCTCTTCCCTATCTAGAATTCATCTATTCCTCCCATGCTCCCCCTCCCTACCCCACTATGAGTCAGCCTCCTTATATCAGAGAAAACATTTGGCATTTGTTTATCTCAAAGTTTTGGAGACTGAAAGCCCAAGATCAGGTGAATTTATAGATTTAGCTTCTGGTGAGAGCACCCTTGGCTGCATCACATCATGGCAGATACCATCATGGCAGCATATGTGAAAAGGATTATATGACAGGAAAGGAAGCCAGAGACCAGGAAGGAATCAGGCTTGCTCTTTTTATAACAACTCATTGTTGTAGGAACTCACCAGGATTCCATAACAACTATCAATTTTTTCCAAGCAACCACCTCACATGAGACCTCATCTCCTAAAGTTTCCACCATCTCAATATTGCCACACTCCAACCTATAAACTCTTGGAATGCAAACCATATCCAAACCAGAGCAGATATGTTCCCCCAAGAGTATTGTTTGTTTGTTTAAGCTATCATTTAAGTTAGATAACTTCAAACTAAATATTCTGTCTACCCTGTTGGTGAATAATAGCTGAAATTTCAGGTAGTTTTAACCTTAGCTGGATTTCAGGAAGTCTGCTTCTCCTGTTCGTAATTCAGGGGTCATCTAGAGATTCTGGCAGAATTTATTCGTAAAACTGGGAATTCCCCACCTCTAGCTTTCTCCTTTCATGGATTTCCTACTTCACTTTCCAATTGTTGTGCTTGCTCTGAAGTCTGTCTTCTGATTCTGTAAGCCAGTAGGACTGCAAGTTTCTATCCCAGTTATAGCCACCCCTATGGGTACACATTGTTACTTTCATGCTAAAAGCCATTAAGAATGGGAAACTCACTTGACACCACTCTTCTAGTTGTTGGAGAGATCCAGAATTTTCCTTCTTTTACTCTCCAGCTTTATATTGTCAAGAATTGACCATTATTATGTGCAGGAAAATTAATTTTGTAAGAGCTATTCATCTAAGACTAAAAGTGAAACTCCTCCATTATCTTCTTCTGAAATTCCAATGCAACATGTTTATTAGACTTTCCCACACTATTATTAATAATCATATATAGATTTAACACAGGGCTTCATGCATGCTAGGCAAAGACTTTACAACTGAGTTAATCCCCAACTTTTTTTATTTTATCTTGAAATAGAATATCATTAAGTTGGCCAGGTTGGCCTCTAACTTGTGATTCTTCTGCCTCAACCTCCTGAGTAGATAAATTATATGCATGCACCACTGTACCTGGCTCTCTTTTACATTTTTATTTGTCCCTCTGGCCCATAATACTTTAATATCTGTTTCTCTGCTTTTCTTCTTTGTCATGACATTAACCTTTTTGACAAGTACATGTCAGTAATATTATAGAATATCTCTCTTGGGTTTGTTGGATGTTTCCTCCTTATTAAATTCAAATAATTCATCCTTGATTGGATATGACATTGTGTCCTTAGGATGGCACATCCAGAGGCTTACAGTGTTTGTCTCCCCTTTCTTGGTGGTGTTAATTTTTTTGTCAAAGTATTGTCCTTTTTCACTATTGCTTTGTTACCACTATGTCTTCTATGATTAATAAGCCATTTATGGGAAGACCCTTTGAAAGCATGCAAAGATATTGCTCTTCATCAAACTTTTCCCACTGGATTAAGAACCCATAGATTGTTCTTGTCTTTACTGATGTAAGTACATAATATGATCTTTCAGTTCCATCACTTTCTTTTCTTGGCCCAAGGCGTTCCAACTTATAAATTCCATGACCCAGCCCTGGAACCTGCTATTACTCCAATGTTCCCTGGGTTCCTTTTCAGTAGGAAATGATACTTAGAATCCACAATCAGGGTCCTAGGTGTATTCATTGATATCATGGGTGATTTTTTCATCAACAAAGTCAAGATGAACAAATTTTCTTTGTGCCCTTCTGTTTAGTAGGGTTCATTTCTCCTTTACCTTACACTAAGATTCAGCCTTTTGAAATGTCAGCTTTTTCCCAGCCAGGGATTCTCCAAGTAGATGTCCCATTTTGGATAGACTCTAAGCACATATAGGAACAACTCTACAAAAGTTTGTGTGTGTGTGTGTGTGTGTGTTCAGATCAAGATATAGAACATTTCCATCTTCCCAGAAGTAGTTTCCATAATGACCCTTCCTAGTATTATCCATTAAGTGTAGATACTACCCTGACTTCTAATACCATAGGTTAATTTTGCCTGTTCATTTATAATGCTAAGTGAAAGAAGGCATGTACAAAAGAATATGTACTTTATTTAAATGGAACCATAAAGTATATACTCTTTTGTACATGTCCTCTTTCACTTAGTATTATGCTTCTGAAATTCATCCATATTGTAGTACATTCCCATAATTTGTCCATTTTAAATTCTCAGTAGTATCTCATTGTCTGAATGTACTCCATCTTGTTTTGAAGATTTATCTATTGCTTATTCTGATGCTAGTTCAACTGAGCATGTTTAACTGATTTTCTTTATTTTCTATCCAGATTTTACTTATTTAAATCAGGAAGGCCAAGTGGGTTATCATACCATATCAAAATGGAAGCCTACCCTTCAATTTTTCTTCTTACTGTAATGTAAATTGCTTTGAAAATGTAATTTCAAGATCCATTCAGACACAATGCCAATGCTGACCCCTCCTTTATAGAAATCGTCCACTGGAAAAGACATAAAACAAAGTTGTGGGTGCAAGTCCAAAAGACATTGGAATGGAATACATTGGCCCAGTGATATTTATTGATCACTATTTATTGATCACTGGGGGGTTCTTCTTCCTGCCGAAGAGGGTGTAAGCCACCTGAAAACTTAAAGTCTAAAATAATTAGTGAAGAATAAAAGACAAAGAGTCAGAAAAATATTTACAAAAGTGGAGCCCCTGAGACATCCAGGCCACACAAGAGCTGGAACTAGACAAAGGAACGATGGCTCTGGTGGTTTATTTAAGGGAATACATCAAAGGCAGGGACAAGGTTTCAAGGCAGATGTCTTGCAGTCAGCAGGTTGATTGGCATCTTGGCAGGTCACACCCATCTCAGGTGCTGTGTAGGACATGGCAGAATGGGATAAAAATTTACAATGTCCCTGGGCAATTGACCAGAGAAAATATCCACTGCTCATTCCCAGACACCAGATATTTCTATCCATTAGGCTTCAGTGAGTGGTGACCCACATGCAACCCATGAATGGCTCATGACACTAAAGGATTTGTGGAAATACTCAGGAGCAAGGAGGAATTGTAGTTAAAGATAAGCACACAATGGACAGCAAAAAGGAACATCACATTGAGGGAATAATTGGAGATAATAATAAACGAGGAATCAGGTCAGAATAAATTGTGGAAATAGATTCTCTAATCACCTAAGATAATTTAATTCATCCTAAAATTATGGTTCCCCTATGAGATGTTAGAGATAAAAAGATAGGAATCTGAATGCCTCATAGGAAATGCTTCTGAGATCAGCATATTTACCCAGGATGTCACTAAGACTGACTGAGACTGGAACTGTAATAGGGTCTGAGTCAAGACCAAGAACAAATGAGGTGAGGATACAGAGCCCAAAACAGAGGCCAAGTTTGGGCTTCTTTGAATGAAATTCAGAACTGGGCCAGATTTGGGGTCAGAAACAGATTTCAGATTGGGGGGAGTGGTCAGATTTGGCTGGGCCAATGGTATTTGGGACAGGAATTAGGATTGGCTTTTATTTACAAAGGCAAAAACAAGAGTTGAATCTAGATTCAGATTAATGTAAAAAAGTGAAAGGGTTTCTTTTTCTTTCAATGTCCTGTGATTTCAATTAGGAATTTTGACTGTGTGGTCAACCTGCTACAATCACTTCTATAGGACTTGGTTTTGGTAAGAGTGGGAATAAGGAGAAGGTGGTCTCTATCCCTTTTTGTGCTGGATCACATTTCCCAGGGTCTCCTCTGAGCCTGGGCTCCCCTATCCCTTCCCGGGCAAATATAGCCCCCCCCCCAAAAAAAAAGCATACTTACTGAGATCTTGCCATATACACCATGCAGGCAGTGAATGAGCCTAGGCCAATAAAGTTAAGATAATACTAACATTTATTGAGTATATGCACCTCATGCTAGAACCATGTTAAACATTTTACATGAACTCACTCATTTAATTCTTAAAATAATATATTTAAATGAAATCTCAGTATAGTTTTGATTTACATTTCCCTGATGGCTAATGCTGTTGAAATTTTTTTTCATATATTGTTGACCATTTGCATTTCTTCTTTTGAGAAATGTCTGTTTCGTCCTTTGCTATTTATTTATTGGGCTTTCTGATTTTCAGGGTTAAGTTTTTTAGTTATTTTTATATTCAAGATATTAATCCTCAACAGAACAGTAACTGGCAAAGATTTTTTCCTCCCATTCTTGTAGGCTCTCTTCATGCTCTTGTTTCCTTTGCTGTCAGAAGTTTTTAAATTTGATACCATCCCACATATTGATTTTTGGGGTTTTTTATTGTGCTTTAGTGATTTTTATTAAAGAAGTCTGTGCCTTTGCTTATTTGTTGAGTATTGACCCTAGTTAGAATTGCAACTATCAATAATAGAATATAAATAATATCCAGGCCTGGTGGCACATGACTTTAATCCTAGTGATTCCACTGGCTGAGGCAAGATTTCAAGTCTGAGGACAGCCTGGTGAACTGGCATGACATTATCTCAAAATACAATAAAATTTTTAAAAAGGGCTAAATATAATTCAGTGACTGAGCAGCCCTAAGTCCAATCCCCAGCGCGCGCGCACACACACACACACACACAATAAACACTAGCAAAAAGGCAAGGAGAAAGGACTACTTACACATTGTTGGTAGGACTGCAAATTAGTACAACCACTGTGGAAATCAGTACAAACATTACTCAAAAGACTTGGAATGGAATCACCATATGACCCAGTTACTCCTCAGTGTTTATCCAGAATATTTTAAATCAGCATACTATAGCAATATATGCATTCCAAAGTTTACAGCAGTGCAATTCACAGTAGCCAGATGAATGCATAAAGAAAATATAGCATATAAACACAATGGAGTTCTACTCAACCATAAAGAAAAATAAAATTATATAATTTACTGTTAAATGGATGGAACTGGAGAATATCAAATGTTTCCTCTCATATGTGGAAACTAAAGAGAAAAAAGGAAAAGGGAATCTCACAAAAGTAGAAGGGAGATCAGAAGAGTAGAGGTAGAGGATCAAGGGGGAGGAAGGGAGAAAAAAAAGAAAGTTGGAAAAGGAGAATAAAATCAACCAAATTATGCTATATATTTGCAGTAATTTACCACAATGAATCTAACTTTTATTTATAATTATAATGCAATTCTGAAAAATATGTGTAAATAAATAGAAGGATGATCAGGAGAGTAATAGAAGGGGAATGGGGTGGGGGGAAGGAAGGTACTGGGGAATTAATTGGAGCAAATTATTTATGTACCTAAGTGAATATGTCATAATGAATCACTATTATGTATAATTACAATGCATTAATGAAAACAAAAATTAAAATATTTTTAAATAACCTATTAAGGTGGGACTATTTTTAAGTCTCATTTTTAAGATGACGGAACTGAGACATAGAAAAATTAAGGAATTTCCTCAGAGCCACAAAATGTGTGACAGAAACTGGATTTTAACCCAGAAGTCATATTCCCAAGTTCTTCGATTTATACTATGCAGCTTTAAATTCTCCACACATGTTAAAAAAATTTGGGGTTAATGTTAAACTACCACCATACCACCCCCACACACATACACACACTTGCTCTACCTCCTGCCATGCCTAACCTATTATTCTCCTATTTCACTAGTTTGGGGTGGGGGGGATCTCCTAAAAATTCCAAGATTACTTCCTCCGTGGGTCCTTTGAACTTACTATTTCCTCTACCTTGAATGTTCTCTCCCTAGATCTTCACATGCTAAATCTTCATTTTTTAGATCTCTACTCAAATGTTACCTTTCAAAGAGACTTTTGCTGATGAGTCTAATTTAAATAGAGCCCCTACCAATCCATATATCTGGGCTCTAGAGTGACTCTCTTCCCCTGGTTTATTCTTAATCATTGTTCTTATTCCCAGCAACATGATATAATGATTTATTGAGTGTTCATTTCCCCCACAAAATATAAAGTCCATGGAGAGCAGAGATTTTTGTCTGTTTTTTTGGCTGAAGCATCCAAGTACATAGACTGGTGAGTAGGTACTCATAAATATCTTCTTTTTTAATTTTTTATTTGGAAATAATTTTAAACTTACAGAGGAAAAATATCAAAATAAATACAAAGATTCCTATGTACTCTTCACCCAGAGAGCCCATTCAAGTTTTACCAACCATCACAATAATGGTATTATGACAAAAGTTTAAGGTTAACCTGATGTTTCCTGATGATCAGATGCAGGTTTTACAGTAATATTATGAAAGTGGTGCTGTACTCTTCGCAGTGCATTATAATAGGAAGTACATGACATTGGTATGTCTAATTGCTGAGAATGTTGTTTGATTACTTGCTGGTATTTGCCAGGTTTTCTACTATAAAGTTATTATTTTACCTTTGTAATTGATTTGTGGGACTACTTTGAGGCTATGCAAATATCCCATTTATCATCCCACTTGCACCCACTAGTTTTAGCTTTGTATTTAGTTTCAGCAATTATTGATATTTTCCTGAAATAACTATTAACATTATTACTATGATGGTTGCACATAAATAATTTCTTTTTTTAGACTAAATGCTGCCTCTTTTATTTTAGTCTTACTTCACAAATAAATTTTAGTTTTCCTGTTAGAAGCATCAATTTGTCTTTTGTGCACCCTTTACATTAATCACAGCAAAAGTAGAAGTTCCTGTACTTACTGGTCTGGAGGCCAGGGAAGTGTGGGTATCTGCTGGGGTTCACATTCCCAAGGTGAAGAAAGGTTTGGAACTTGAAGATGCACAGGATAGAAAGGTTTGGTTTGGTACATGGGACAGTCCTTCCAGTTGTTGTACAAATCTCATTTTTTAAGGTCTTATTTGGTCAGGGACCTTTGCCATTTTCATTGTCATATCAGTACTGGGCCTGATACAAAGTAGATATCGGTGAATATATGTTGGGTTGATGAATTAATGAATATAATGCATTTCAGGTAACTTGGAGTGAAACTTCCTGCCTTAACTATAAATCCATCACCTAAGAAAAAAATGCCTTTCCTACCCATACCAATATCATCTTGAGGAGACCAAGGAAGCTCTGTGGAGATGTATGGATGGAGTTGTCTTGGATGGGACATTTAAGAAAGAGGTAGAGGGGCTGGGGTTGTGGCTCAGCGGTAGAGCACTGGCCATGCACATGTAAGGTCCTGGGTTTGATCCTCAGCACCACATAAAAATAAATAAAATAAATAAAGGTATTGTGTCCACCTACCACTAAAAAATAAATATTAAAAAAAGAGAGAAAGAGGTAGAATGATAGCTCTGGAAAACTCCAAAGTCCAGTTTTGATTTTCACATTCTTCAGGGTTTTGTCCAAGGCCCTTTTCTGTGTTCTATTATTCCATCTATATTAATTAGTTATCTTCATACTGTAAGGAAGAGCTTTCTCTTCTATTTATTTATTAGGTTATTTATTTATATAAATGTGAACTCAAATTTTCCCATTGAATTCAATGGCTCTTATTACAATTGTTATTTATTTTTATTTTCACAATGTACAAATGTTTATTAAAATCCCCACAGTCATCTCACTACACTTCCTCAACATCTAACTGGTAGCTTTTCTAGATTTGGCTGATGATAGAACTTTCAAAATGACTATAGTATCCTTTAGTCATGATCCACACTTATCTGAGCCCCTCCTTGCTTTCTGGTAGGACAAGAGGCTCTAGTCCCTCAGTTGTGTCCCAAGTCCTACTGTGTTCCTATAATTATTTTCTTTGCTTGGACTCCAATGCTTCCTAGATTTCCAGCCCACTCTGAAGCCTTCCTCACTCAGGTCCTAATCCACAATGAGTTGCCACTAATCTCTCTCTCTCTCTCTCTCTCTCTCTCTCTCTCTCTCTCTATATATATATATATATATATATATATATATATATATATATATATATATATAAAAAATGAATAAAGTATGTTATCTTTGCCACCTCAGCCACACAGCTGACAACTCTATTCAATTCTAGCTCTGCCAATAGAAAATCATCTCCACCTTTGCAGCCTAGTTTATGTTCCATCATTTCCAACCTGGATTACTACCCACCTACCACCTTTATCCCTCTTATCCATCTAGTCAATCAAATCAAATCCAAATTCCAGCCCTTCTCATATTCCATTCTTCTACTCCAGAGCTGACCAAAGCCCACTAGAGAAATGTGACACACCTTCCAAGACCTGGCACTCTTGGCATCCTCCTCTACATTCCCTATGCTTGGGATAGCCTGGTTAATACATAAAACAATAGAAATAATCAGAAGTAAACTCTCACAGTCTTTTCACTACATCTGCCCACCTATTGATGTCCATGTCAAAACTCTTACTGTGGTAATAGGTATACTTTCACTTTGACATCTAATCTCATCCCCACATTTTTCATCCAAGACATTACTCTAACAGTCCTTCCATCTCTCTTTAATTAAATCCAGCAATATATAGAAAGAATAAAACTTCACAAGCAAGTTAAGTTTGTCTTAGGAATGCAGAGCTGGTTCAATCAAAAATGAAATCTACCATATTTACAGACTAAAAAGAAAACTCAATGTTATCATATCAATTGATACAGAGAATAGACTGAAAAATATCAACATCCATTCATGATTTTGTTAAATCTCAGCAAATGAAAATAGACAGGGTAGATACTTCCTCAACTTGATAAAGAATATTTATTTTAAAACCTACAGTTAACATCACAATAGTGAAAGACT
Source organism: Marmota flaviventris (assembly GCF_047511675.1). Classification (NCBI taxonomy): domain Eukaryota; kingdom Metazoa; phylum Chordata; class Mammalia; order Rodentia; family Sciuridae; genus Marmota; species Marmota flaviventris. The sequence goes on along the minus strand of NC_092518.1, from coordinate 46,418,819 downwards.
AGGTGCTTTCTCCTAAGATCAGTAGCAAGATAAGAATATTTGCTCTCACTACACGTCCTCAACATCTAACTGGTAGCTTTAGTCAATGAAACAAAACAATAAAATAAATAAAAGGCATACATGTTGGAAAAGAATAAATGAAATTAGGTCTATTTACAGGTTATATGATGTTCTATTTAAATTAATATCCCATAGAGTCCACAAAAAACCTACTAAAACTAATTTGTGAGTAAAGCTAATTTTCAGGGTACAAGGACAACATGAAAAAAAAAATCAATGATTCACAAGAAAACAGCTGTTATAAAGCAATGGTTAGAAGAGGATTTTGGATTGAATTTCCTGGGATCAGATTACTAAATTACTGAGTCATTTTGTTCACCTCAAATTGGTGTTAGTAAAAGGGTTAAATAATATATTCTGAATACTTATGTGGAACAAAGATTAAATAGTAACTCCCATTTTGAGAACACAGTAGTTAACAAATATGTGAATTTTGATTTCACAAAACATTTTATGAGTACTTTATATTAAACCAGGTGTTGTCCTTAATAGAACATTTTATTTAGTCTAGTCTAGATTCCTGATATAACCTGTATTCCTATATTCCTATTTAGTGTAGACTAGATTCCTGATATAAACTATATTCTTGATACTACCTAAGATTGATTCTCTAAAGTATCCAACAAAATACTTGTAGCCAGAACTTACACAAGTCAATAAAAAGAAAATGACCCAATTTAAATATGGGCAAAAGACATGAGCAGACATTTGACCAAAGAGGATATAGGATGGCAACATGAAAATATGTTCACTATAATTATCCACCAAGGAAATAAAGATTAAAAGTACAATAAGCACTACTAAATATTATTGCAATAACTAAAATTATAAATGTTGACAATACCAGTACTGGTAAGGATGCAAGAGAACTAGAACTTTCATATATTGATGGTGGATATTCAAAATGGTAGATTCATTCTAGAACACAATTTGGCAGATCCTTATAAAGTTACACATACGCTTAACAGAAATACTGCACAAAGGATTTAACCTAGAGAAATAAAAACAATGTACACAAAAAACTGTACAAATGTTTATTAAAATCCCCACAGTCATCAAAAACTGGAAACAACACAAATGCCTTTCAATGAGTGAGTGAATGTATAAACTCTTGGCATCCTCCATGGAATATTACATCAGAATAGAAAGCAACAAACTACTGACACATGGACCAACTTCAATTTTTTTTTTTTTTTTTTTTTTTGTATTAGGGATTGAACCCAGGGGCACTTTTAAACACTGAATCTCATCCCCAGCCCCCCCCCCCTTTTTTTGAGACAGGATCTAGCTAAGTTGTTTAGGTCCTTACTAAGTTGCTGAGGTTGGCATGGAACTTGCAATCAATCCTCTTGCCTTAGCCTTCCAAGTCACTGGGATTACAGGCATGCACCACTACACCCAGCTACAATGAATCTTAAAAACATTAAACTGAGTAAAATAAGCTATTCTCCAAAGTCCCATATTCTATTCCATCAGTTCAATACTATCATAACAGAAAACAGATCAGTGGTTATCAGGATTTAAGAATGGGGAAAGGGTATGACTACAAAGGGATAGCACACAACAGTTTGAGGAGTAGTAGAACTTTTCTGTATCCCACTGTTGTTACCAACCAATATATATGTGTTAAATTTGGAGAGTACACACAAAAACTAAAATGTTATGACAAGCAATTTTTTTTTGGTACCAAGGATTGAACTCAGGTGCACTTAACCTCTGAACCATAACCCTTTTTTTGTATTTTATTTAGAGACAGGGTCTCAGTGAGTTACTTATCGCCTTGCTTTTCTGAGGCTGGCTTTGAACATGGAATCTTCCTGCCTCAGCCTCCCAAGCCATTGGGATTACAGGTGTGCCCCACTGCATCCAGCATGACAAGCTAATTTTTAAAATGAAAGATGAAAGGTAAATTTAAAAACGAATGAATTCAGCCAGGAGCAGCGGCACACTTGTTATCCCTGGGACGTGGAAGGCAGGAGGATTGCAAGTTCAATGACAGCCTCCACAATTTAATAAAACCCTCAGCAACTTAGCAAGAACCTGTTTCAAAATAAAAAGAGATGAGGATATAGATCAGTGGTAAAGCACCCCTGGGTTCAATCCCAAACACTCCCCCCACAAAAAGAAAACAAATTTTAGTTAGCAGTACAAACATAAACATATGAATAAAACAAACATAAGAAGATGCTGAAAGTTGGACAGAAGAAAGCAGAATAGCTGAAGACCTTTGAGCCTGAGGAAATGTAAGATGAAAATTTCCTTGTGTTTTTTTTTTTTTTGTAAACCTTTAGTGAGATATTTTTCACAGTGCATACAATTCATCTATTTTAAGTATAAAATTCAATGGGTTTTAGTTCATTTACTGGGTGATGCAACTACTATCACAATTTTAAAACATTGTCATTTACTCAAAAAGGAAACCTTTTAGTATTCATTCCCATTTGCCCACAAGCCATACTCTACACAGCTATCAATTTTCGGTATATATAGATTTATATAAATGGAATCTTACAATATTTAGGTTTCATAACTAACTTCTTTCACTTAGCATAATGACTCAAGGCTAGCCCATGTTGTAAGATGTTCAGTACATCATTTCCTATTATTGCTCAATAAGACTCCATTGGATGGATATACCACATTTGGTTTATCCATCATCACTTGATGAACACCTGAGTTGTCTCAACTTTTTCTTTTTAATATTTATTTTTTAGTTGTAGTTGGGCACAATATCTTTTATTTATTTATATGTGGTGCTGAGGATCGAACCCAGGGCCTCGCACGTGCTAGGCGAGCACTCTACCACTGAGCCACAACCCCAGCCCTGAGTTATTTCAACTTTTTAGCTATTATAAATAAGCTGTTGCAAACATTTGTGTATTAGCTATTGTGTGGGCATGTTTTAATTTTTCTTGTGATTATACCTGAGTAGAGTTGCTAGGTCTATAGTACCTCTATTTTTAACTTTTTGAAGACTGTCAGACTGTTTTCCAAAGCAGTACATGTAGGTAGCAGTAACACAAAACTCTAACTCCTTCCAGCAAGGGAGGTATAAGTGAAAGCCTAAGTGTGGAGACAGAAGTCCTACCTTTTCCCAGCAAAAATAAAAAGGCTTTCCTTGGGTATCAATGGGGGCAAGTAAGGAATCTGGAAATCTACATACAACTGGAAATGATGAAGTGGTACATCCCCAACTACTTCAACTGACAGACCAGTATCATAGAAACCCAGCTAAAACAGAAGTTTAAACCCAGAGTGGGCTGGGGATATAGCTCAGTAGAGTGCTTGTCTCAAATGCACAAGGCCCTGGGTTCAGTTCCTAGTACCACCAAAAAAAGTAACAATATCCAGAGTTTTATAACATATACCCTAAATGTCCAGATTTTCATCATTTATCATACCAAGAATGAGAAAAAAAATCAAACCAAAGGAAAAAAGACAATTATTAGATTCCAACACTGAGAAGTCAGATTTTAGAATTGTCTGAGAAATACTTTTAATCGGCCATCATAAAGTTGCTTCAACAAGTGATTATGAATGGCTTGAAACAAAAGAAAAAAATAGAAAGTTTCATCAAAGTCATAAAGACTCTATAAAGATATAGAAGACATGAAGCAAAAACAAGAGGAAATTTGAGAATTGAAAAAAAATACTTTAACCAAAATTATAAAACTAAACAATAGTTTCAACATAAAAATGGAAAGAACAGAAGAAAGAATCAGTGCATTTAAGCATAAAATAGGAGAAATTATCCAACTGGAAAAAAAGAGAGAAAACACCGTGAAAAATGAAGTGAATCTCAGGGACCTATGGGACTATACCAAGATACATTAATATAGAGACAATAATATATAGCAATACCATCATCAGAGTCTAGAAAGAAAGGACCAAGGAAACAAGTAGTGCTAAAAATGTACTCAGAATTATGGATAAATATTTCTCAAATTTGGCAATACTTAAACTAACAGATTCAAGAAGTTGTGTGAACCCCAAATCTAATACATAGTATCCCAAAGAAATTCACAGCAAGACATATCATAGTCAAACTGCTAAAAATGAAAGACAATAGAAAAGTCTTGAAGGCAGGGAGAGAGGGAGAGAGAAACCAGGCCTTACTTATAGAAGAAAAATATTCCAAAGCTATATTGATTTACCTTCATTTTCCTTATGTATGGAGAAAATATTTTAATATGTATTTATGTTTATATTTTTCTGGGTTTTTTTGGGGGGGTAGTGACTGGGGATTGAACCCAGGACCTAGCACATGCTAGGCAAGTGCTCTACCACTGATTTACATTCCCAGACTACTTAAGCATTTCTTGAAGGGCATGTCTATTGCTGATATATTTCCTTATTTTGGTTTCTCATTGAATGTATATCTTCTTCATTTTTGAAAGATAACTTATCTAGATATAACATTCTATATAGATGGGTTTTAATTTCAATACTTTAAATATTTCACTCCACTCACTTCTTGCTTGCATTTTTACTCACAAGAAGTCTGCCATAGCCGGGCATGCCAGTGCATGCCTATAATGCCTGTAACTCAGGAGGCGGATGCAGAAGGATCATAAGATCAAGACCAGCCTCAGAAACTTAGCAAGGCCTAAGCAAATTAGCAAGACTCTATCTCAAAATAAAAAAAAATTAAAAGGGCGGGGGGGGGGTTCTGGGGAAGTGGCTCAATGGTAAGTAAGCACCTCTTTCAATTCCTAATACAAAACAAAAAAAAAAAAACTACCATAATTTTTATCCTTTTTCCCTATAGGGAAGGTGTTTTTGTCCTCTGACTTCTTTCAAGATTTTCTCTTTGATTTTGTTTTCTGTAGCTTGAATATGATACACCAGGGTAAATGTTTTGATATTTATTGTATTTCATGTTCCCTGAGATTCCTGGATTTGTGGTTTGGTGTCATTAATTTTGAAAAGTTCTTGGCTAGTTGACTCCAATATTTATTTTGCTCCTTTCTTTCCTTCTTCTACTACTGGTTATCTCAATTATGTTTTATGCTATATTTTTAAAAATTTCCACAATTAATGGATATTATGTTTTTTCTTCATTCATTCTTCTTGCAATTTGCATATATTGATATTTCTTCTGACTCAGAGTCCTACCTCAGCCATACTGAGTCTATTGATGAGCCTACCTAAAATGTTCTTTTTAAAATATCTTTATTGTTTATTTATTTTTGTATGATTCTGAGGATTAAACCCAGTGCCTCACATGTGTGAGGCAAGTGCTCTGCCACTGAGCCACAACTCCAGCCCCTAAAATGTTCTTTGTTTCTGGTAGAGTATTATTAATTTTTAGCATTTCATTTTTATGTTTTTCAATAATTTACACATCCTTACTTAGTCAATATGTTCTTTCTTGTTTTCTAATTGTTTTCATTAAAGCCTTTAACATATTGTTCATAATTATTTTAAGTTCCTGACTGATAATTACAACATCTATATATTATCTGAGTCTGGTTATGGTACATAATTTGTCTTTTCAGAATGCTTTTTCTTGCCTTTTTTTCATGTGTCTTGTAATTTCTTGTTAAAAGATATATAGAGGGCTGGGGTTGTGGCTCAGTGGTAGAGCACATACCTAGCACATGTGAGGCACTGGGTTCCATCCCCAGCACCACATTAAAAAAACTAAATAAACAAAATAAAAAGGTATTGTGTCCATCTACAATGAAATATTTTTAAAAAAGATATATAGAGAGAGTATCAATGTATATAACTGAGAAAAAAGATTGGTGTAGAGGAGTTAAAAGCAGAACACATGCATTCTACAAAAAACTACAAGCTTTCTACAAAAATACTTCAAAGATAATGATATAAGGAAGTTGAATTTAAAAGATGAATGGATAAGGGCTGGGGCTCAGTTGCCTAGCATATGTGAGGCTCTGGGTTCGATTCTCAGCACTATATATAAATAAATAAAATAAAGGTCTATCAACAACTAAAAAATTATTTAAAAAATGAATGGATAAATAAAATGTGGCATATAGTCACAATGGAGTTTTATTCAGCCATAAAGAAAAATAAAATTGTCATTTGCAAGAAAATGGATGCAAATAGAGAGCATTATAAACAAGCCAAACTCAGAAGGTCAAAGATCATATATTTTCTTTCATAGGTGGAATCTAGAGAGAAAAAGGAAAAGAAGGTGGCTGTGGGCAGGGATCTCATAAAAATCAAAGGGAGATCAGTAGAGGAAAGGGATCAGGAGGTGAAGGAGGGAAGAGAGGGGAAAGTGTTGGGGAGTGGTATTGTACAAATTATATGGTGCTATTGTGTGCATGTATAAATATGTAACAACAAATCCCATCATTATTGTACAACTAAAATAATGCACTGATAAAAATGTGGAAAGACAAAAAAGTATGGGAAAAGACATACAACAGTAGAATACATATTATTTTCAAGTATCAGTGAAACATTTACCAAGACATGGGCTATGAAACAAAACTCAATAAATTTGGAAGAATTGAATACACAGTGTGTTCTCCAACCACAAAAGAACCAAAGAAATCAAATCAGAAAGATCATAGGAAAATCTTCAAATACTTGCAAACTAAACAACACATTTCCAAATAACCATGGGCCAAAGAATAAAACAAAAAGGTCATCAAAAATACATTTAAATGGACTGGGGAGATAGCTCAGTGGTAAAGCACTTGTCTAGCATGCAAGAGGCCCTAGGTTCAATACCCAGCACCACATAAAAAATAAACAGAACAAAAAAAGATTTTAAAAAGAAACAGCTGAATGAAAAATAATATAAAGCATAAAAATTGAGGAGCAAAGCAAAGCATTTCCAACATGGCAAGCTTCATATTTGTAATCAACTCACAGAATCCACCATTTTGATAGACTAAATATGATATAATCATATCAACTGATGCAGAAAAGCACTTGACAAAATTTAACATCCATTGATGATTTTTAAACAGCAAAATAGTAATAAATTATTTTCTTGATTTGACAAACAAACCCACAACTAACATTACACAAAATGGTGAAAGACCAAATGCTTTTCCCTAAGATATGAAGAAAGCAAAGATGTCCACTCACACGACATCAACATTGTACTAGAAAATCTAGCTGTGCAATTGGCAAGAAAAAGAAGAGGCATACAAACTGAAAAGCAACAAATAAAACTGTATACATTTGCAGACAAAATGATAACATACATAAAAATATCAAGACAACCATTAAACCCTCCTAATACAAGTAAATGAGTTCAGCAAGATCACAGAATACAAGATACACATATAGAAATCAATAATATTTCTACATAGCAAAAATGACAACATGGAAACTGAAAATAAAAATACAATCCCTATTTCAGATCAAAGAAATTAAATAACTAGAAATAAATATAACTAAACATGTACAGGAATTTTATGCTTTAAACTACAAAATGCTGAAGAATGAAATCAAAGATCTAAATAAATGGAGATGCATCATGTTCAGGTTTTGAAAACCTTATTATAGTTTTTTTTATTGGTTGTTCAAAACATTACAAAGCTCTTGACATATCATATTTCATATATTAGATTCAAATTATAGTTTTATAAAAGGCATTTATCTCAAACTAATACAGGGGCTTAATGGAATTAATGCTAAAATCCTGTAAATTTTTAAAGATGAAAGCAAGCAAATTCAAAAATTTTAGATGAAAAATCTGAGAAATGAAATGTCCATGGGGTCTTTGAAATGCTTCAACATATTCCTGAAAATTCAGAATACCACATACTACATAGAGCTATGTTCATGACTAAGACAGTGTGCACACTGATGAAAGACATGAGAACATCATAAACTCTCATCTGTAGCTGACAGTGAGGATCTGTTCATGTAAGTGAAGATATGGTACAGTTGTAAACTACAGGACTCTGTGATGAAGATGTGCCCCCAACAACAAGGAAACCATCAGAAAAGACAGAGCTACTGGTTCCAGATATTTAAGGAAATCTATGTCCAATCATTACTTGATCATTTTGCTCACCAGGGAGATCCTTCAGTGGTCACACATGACAAATAATAAGGACCTTACAAAATTAGGTCATTAAAGACAGTAAACAACATATTACAAGGAAACAACATATTACAAAGAAAGATAATAGTATCAGGATTGTCACATTATATATTTAAAATTTCTTGGTTTCAACAAAAAGTTATAGGCATACAAAGAAATAAGAAAGTACGGTTCACAGAAAAAAAAAATGGCAACCAGTAGAAGCATCCCAGTCCCTTGGGATGTCCAAAGGTTCAACTTATAATTTATTGTCAATTACCTTAAGTATATTCAAAAAGCTAACAAAAGGGGAGAATAAAGTCTCAACAAATAAACAAAATACACAAAGGCAGAGAAATTATAGAAAGTAGACAAATAAAAATTCTGGAACTGTGAAATAAAATAACTGAAATGAAAATTTACTGGAGAAATTCAATAGCAGATTTTTTTTTGCAGGCACAGGAAACAATCAATGGATGTGAAAACAAGTAAATTAAAGTATTCAGTCTAAGGAACACAAAGAAAACATAATGAAAAATGAACAGCACCTAAAGGACCTGTGGGAAGGAATAAGCATATCAAGATGTATACACTAGGAATCAAAGAAAAAGAGAAGAGAAAGAAATGGGACAGAAAGAATATTTGAAAAATAATGGCCAAAATCTTTTCAATTTGAAGAAAGACACAAATAGAAATCTAAGAATTTTAAGGAACTTCAACTGGATGAATTCAAAGATATCCACACTAAAACACTATAATCAAATGTTTAAAAGAGAAAGAGAAAATTCTGAAAGCAATAAGAGAAAAGTGAATTATCATATACAAAAGTTCTTCATTAAATTTAACACCCAATTTCTCATCAGAAACAACAGAGGCTGTAAAGCAGTGGGACAAAATATTAAAATCACTGAATTGAAAAATGTTAATCAAAATTTCTCTACCTGGAAAAACTTTTCTTCAAAAAACGTAGAATAAACCAGACACAATGGCAACACATGTAATCCCAGTGTCTTGGGAGTCTGAGGAAGGAGGATCATGAGTTCAAAGCCAGCTTCAGCAACTTAGCAAGGCCCTAAGCAACTCAGCAATACCCTGTCTCTAAATAAAACACAAAAAAGTGCTGGGGATGTGGCTCAGTTGTTAAGCATCCCTGGGTTCAATCCCCAGTACTAAATAATATGTAGAATAAGAAGAAAATCATACATAACAAAATCTGAGGGAATTTGTAAGTATAAGAATCTGCCACAGAAGTTATGCTAAAAGTTGTTCTCCAAGAGGTAGAGAAAGAATAGTAAATAGAAACTTAAGGCTAAATGAAGAAATAAAAAACACTGGAAAAGATAACTAGAAAGATAAACATAAAAACTAACATTTTGGGCTGGTGTTGTGCCTCAGTGGTAGAGCACTTGCCTGGCATGTGTGAGGCACTGGGTTTGATCCTCAGCACCACATAAAAATAAATAAATAAAATAAAGGTATTGTGTTCATTTACAACTAAAAAATTTTTTTTAAACTAACATTACTGAATTTTGATTTGTAACTCTTTTATTTTTCCTAAATGATTTAAAAAAAAACAAATGCATAGAACAATAATTATTATTATTTATAATTATATAATAATGGGCACATAATGTATAGATATTATTTTTGGTCACAGCAACAAAAAGGGGGAAGAACAGAGTTGTACAGGACCAGAATACTCTATACTATTAAAGCTAAGTTGATAATAATTAAAACTAAATTGTTAAATGATTGAGATGTTAATTGTAATTGCCACTACAATTTGAAAATTCAGAGGAAATGATAAGGTAATAAAAATAGTACACAACAAAAACTCAATGAAACACAAAAGAAAACAGTAATGGAGGAATTGAAGAACAAAAATGTCATAAAACACAAATAATATAAAAAAGTAAAATGGCAAAAGTCTGACCCAAATATATGCTGTATACAAAAAAAAAAACTTTAAATCCAAGATACAAACAGATTGAAAGTAAAAGGAAATCTGTGACAGTGACATAATTAAGATGGTGGAGTAGGAGAAACCAGCCTTCCTCCTCCCTCAAAACAACATAAAATTAAACACCTATCCATGGACAAAAATAGCCTTGAGGGGGCTCAAGAGTCCAATTAAGAACCTACAGCAAAATAGTAGAGAAAAAAAAATAACCACACTGAAAGAATTGCTGAGGAGATTGGCTTACCAGAGTAGACTGGAAATGACTAGGAGCAAAGAAGACTGTTGGTCAAAGGGTATGAACTTTTCATCTATAAGATGAAGAAATTCTGAAGATATAATATACAGCATGGTGACTATAGTTAATAATACTGTATTGTGCACTTGAAATGTACTGCGAGTAGAGATCTTAATCTTTCTCTCCCATAAAAGTAGCTATGTGATTTGATCAATGTGTTATAACAGTATTGGGGTAATAATTTCATGATGTATACATACACCTAATCATTGCATTGTGCACTAAAAATACATACAATTTTATTTATCAATTATAACTCAATAAGCCTGAAAAACATTTCAAAACTAATAAACTAGGACCATGTATACTTAGACTTCCCTTCATGAGCTGCTGTTCAAGAATATGAGGTAGAATGGAGACTCCACAATCAAGGACTTTGGGAGGTAAAGATTGAATACTTACTGAACATGTTCCAGTAAATAACATGTGTAAGACCACATAAGAAGGCTTAATAAAATTTAAAACATTATATCATACAAAGTACCTTCTCTGATCATAATGGAACAATTGAACATCAGTCAGAGAAAAAAAAATGGAATATTTTCACAAATGTGCAAATTTACAACAGAATTTTGAACAACCAATGGATCAAAGAAAAACTCACAAGGTAAATTAGGAAACACTTTGACACACTAAAAAGTAAACCACAACATATCAAAACCAATGGAATATAGCAAAAACAATGCTAAGAGAAAAATGTTTAACTGTAAATCACTTACTTAAAAAGGATAAATATCTCAAAGCAATGACCCAACTATATACTCTAAGGAACCAGAAAAACAAAAGTAAACTAAATTTAAAGTTAGCAGAAAGGAAAAAAATAAAGATTATAGTGGAGATAAAAGAAATAGAGAGTAGACAAAATAATAGAATCAAATAAATCAAAAGTAATTTCCTTGTCAGGCACAGTGGAGCATGCCTGATACCCCTATGGCTTGGGAGACTGAGGCAGGAGGATTGCGAGTTCAAAGCCAGCCTCAGCAAAAGCGAGGCACTAAGCAAAACTCAGTGAGACCCTGTCACTAAATAAAATACAAAATAGGGCTAGGGATGTGGCTCAGTGGTCCAGTGCCCCTGAGTTCAATCTCCAGTACCCATAAATATCAATAGATACGTAGATAGATAACAAGCAAGGGCAAGGATGTGGAGACAATGGAACTCTCAGACATTGTCAATGGAAATGGAAATACAGGTACTTTGAAAACTGTCAGTTCCTCAAAAAGTTAAACATAAAGGTGCCATATCACCCAGGAATTACACTTCTAGGTATAGATCCATGAAAATGAAAAACACATGTTCAGAGAAAAACTTATACATAAATGTTTAGAACAGCACTATTCACTAGTATCCAACAATTAATGGATAAATTAATTAATGGATAAATAAAATGTGGTGTATCTATATAAGGGAATATCATTCAAACATAAAAAGGGATGAAGTAATGATTCTAAAACATGAATGAATCCCCAAAATATTTGGCTATGTGAAAGAAGTCAGACAAAAATCACGATTACATTTATATGAAATACTACAGAATACGAAAATTCTTAGAGATGAAAAGCAGATTAGTGATTGTTAGGAGCAGAGGGAATGGGCAACTAGAAATAAATACTTAATGCATACAGGATTACCTTTTGTTATGATGAAAAATTTCTGGAACATGACAGTGATGAGAGTTGTACAACATTGTGAATGTACTTAATGCTACTGAATTTACACTTCTAAATGGTTAAAATAGTATATTTTATGTTAGGTGGGCTTTGCCATGATTTTTTTTAATGCAGAAATTAATAAGCTTAACCTAAATTTTATGGAAATTCAAGGACTTGGAATTTTTTAAAACTTGAGGAAGAGGAATGAAGATAGAGGATTTGAAGTTCCTGATTCCAATGCTTACTACAGTTGCCGCAGTCTGGCTGGGCACAAAATAACCGAGCCGCCACACAGCCTTGTAGGTTCAAACAGCAACTCTTTATTCCCGAACTCTCACCGGCACTCTCCACACACTTCCCGGGAACACACTCCCTCCACCGGCTCCGCGCCAATTCTCCCGGAACCGGAACCGGGAGAACTCAAAAAGTAGCGGGCAGCAGGATCTGCCCTAATCCCAGCAGGATCCGCCCTAATCCCAGAGGCGCCCTATTCCCAGAGGATCCGCCCTAATCCCCCAAGCAGGGTCACCTTTCAACCATTCCCTCTAGCAAAATGCCAGGGTCATTCCGACTAAACTGTGGCTGTCAACAACAGTTATAGTAAATAATACATCATGGTACTTGGCATAAGAATATATATCTAGATAAGTGGAATAAATTGAAACTCCAGAAGTAAACTCTGACACTTATGGCCAATTAATTTTTGACAAGATCATTCTGTTGGGAACAGGTGATCTTTTCAACAAGTGTTACTGGAACAACTAGATATCCACATGCAAAAGAATAAAGTTGGATGCCTGTTTCAAACTCTATGCAAAAAAAAAAAAAAACTCAAAATGCACCAACAAACTATAAGAGCTAAAACTATATAATATGTAGAGAAAATGTTTAAAACTTCATGATCTTGGGTTCATATCTGTTATTATCAGCTATAACATCAAAATCACAAACAAAAAAAACATAGTCAAGTTGGACTTCATCAAAACTTAAAGGGTTTGAGCTTCAAAAAACACCATTAATAAAGTGATAAAATAATCTGGGTGTGGAAGTGCATGCCTGTAATCTCAAGCCTCAGCAATTTAGTGTGGCCCTGAGCAACTTGCCCTGTCTCAAAATAAAAAATAAAAAATGGGATGAGGGTGTGGCTCAGTGGTTAAGTGTCCCTGGCTTCAATCCTTAGTACAAAAAATGTGATAAAACAAACCAAAGGAATACAGTTGAAATATTTATAAATCATGAGTTTGTTCACATGCTATATCTAGACTATATAAAGGAGTCTCACAATTTAACATTAAGAAAAAAAACAACCCAGTGAATTAGTGGGCAAAGGATCTAAATAACATTTCTCAAAAAAGATAAGCAAATTACCAATAAGTACAAGAAAAAAATGTTTAATATCATTAGCTGATATAAAAATGGAAATAAAAACCACAGTGTGGCCATAAACAAAAAGACAATCAAGACCAGGTGCAGTGGCACATGCCTATCATCCCAGTAGCTAGGAAGGCTGAGGCAGGGGGATCAGGAATTCAAAGTCAGCCTCAGCAAATTAGTGAGGCCTTAAACAACACAGTGAGACCCTGTGTTACCATGTAGAGGTGCTGATTTTGTCATCTCCATTCAGCAAAGAATTGAAGAACAGGACAAAGAGATAGCAAGAAAGAAGTAGGTTTATTGCAAAGGTGACAGAAATATAGACATAGACTTCTCTGAAGAGAAGGGGCCCCAGAGCTTGGAATCCAATGGGGGAATTTTGGCCTGTTCTTTTTATGGTCTCTGGAATTTCCTCCTTTCCTTATCTCCTCCCCTGTCCACGTACTCCTCAGTATTATCGGCTGGTGCCCCACTGTGTCCATGTGTCTGTTTTTTGTTTTTCTATTGGATCCCCCACTTAAGAGCAGCAATACAGAAGTGTCTGTCAGATTGGGTCCCCTGCTTATGTCCACAGGTAGTTGACCTCATCAGAAGACCCTCTCCATGCTCCTTTGTTCTGGCCCTGCCCACTCACTCAACATTTTGCCTTGGCTGCCTAAGCCCTTCTATATCTCTCTCACCTGTCTCTAAATACAATGGTTAAATGCCCTGGGTTTAATCTCCAGTACAAAAAAAAGGACAGTCAATAATATGTATATATAAGAATTAAAAAAAAAATGTACATTATTGATATATAGTATATATAAATTGGTATAGCCAAGATGGAGGTGTAACTCAATGTTAGAGCACTTGCCTAGCATGCACAAGGCCTTGTGTTCAATTCCCAACACTATAAAAATTAAAATTAAACTTTAAAATAAAAAAGTAGTGCAACCAGTTTGGAAAAACAGTCTTACAATTCCTAAGATCAAACTTGACAGGTGCAGTAGTGTATACATATAATCCCAGCCACTCAGGACACTGATGCAGGAGGATCATGAGTTCAAAGCCAGCCTCAGCAACTTAATGAAGCCCTAAGCAACTTTTTGAGACCCTGACTCAAAATAAAATATTTTTTTTTTTTTTTTTTTATTTTTTAGTTGTAGTTGAACACAATATCTTTGTTTTATTTATTTATTTTTATGTGGTGCTGAGGATCGAACCCGGGCCGCGCACATGCTAGGTGAGTGCTCTACCGCTGAGCCACAACCTCAGCCCATAAAATAAAATATTTTTAAAAGGACAGGCAGTGTTTCTCAGTGGTTAAGAGCCTCTGGGTTCAATACCAAGTGCCAAAAAAAAAAAAAAAAAGATTAAACATGGAGTTACTATAGGATCCAGCAAATCCAAACCTAAGATATGCCCACTACCAAATAACCAGCAGCTTGGGAGGCTGAGGCAGGAAGATTGCAAGTTCAAAGCCAGCCTCAGCAACTTAGTTAGATCCTGTCTCAAAATAAAAATTGAAAAGGGCTCAGGATATAACTCAGTAGTAAAGTACCCATGGAGCCAATCCCCAGTACCAAAAAAGAATAAATTGTAGAAAATACTATGCCAAGAGTAATCAAAAGAAAGCTGAGGAGCTGGGGCTATAGCTCAGTGGTAGAGTGCTTGCCTCACTCATGTGAGGCACTGGGTTCGATCCTCAGCACCACATAAAAATGAATACATAATAAGATATTATGTCCATTTACAACTAAAAAATATTTTTTTAAAAAAAGAGAGATGAGGTGTCTATATCCCTAAAATGATCACTGCCCAAGGTATATATGAATGAAATATTACATTATAATATGTACATGATATAAATATGTACAAATTTTTGTCAGTCAAAAAATTTAATTTTTTTAACATTGATATTTTACTTATAGGTGGACACAATATCTTTATTTTATTTTTATGTGGTGCTGAGGATCGAACCCAGTGCCTCATGCATGCTAGGCAAGCACTGTACCTCTGAGCCATAACCCCAAGCCCCCCAAAACATTTAATTTTTAAACAGACAAAACACACTCAAGACAAAAATTATTACTAGAGCCCAAAAAGTCAATGTATAACAATTATATATATGTACTTAAGAGAATCCCAAAATACATAAAGCAAAAACTGCTAGAACTTAACTGAGAAACAGACAATTCAACAATAAAAGTTGGAGACTTCAATTTTCCACTCTTTAATGGGTATATGGTTTGCTCTATGGGTGATGAAAATATTTTGGAACAAATGGTTTTACAGCACTGTAAATATACTAAATACCACTGAACTGTACATTTTTAAATGGCTAATTTTATGTGAATTTTAACTTAATCAGAAATGACCTTCAACCTGGTATGGTCGTGCACACCTGTATTCACAGCAACTCAGGAGGCTGAGATAGGAAGATCTCAAGTTTGAGGCCAGCCTCAGCAACTTAGTGAGGCCCTAAGCAACTTAGTGAGACCCTGCCTCCAAATAATAATAATAATAAGAAGAAGAACAACAACAGGGGATGTGGCTCAATGGCTAAGCACCCTTGGGTTCAACCCCAGGTATCACAAAAATGAACTTCAATAGATGTCTCACACTTTATACAAATACCAACCCAAAATGATTGCAAACCTAAGTTTAAAACTATAAAACATATAGAAAAAAATAGGAGAAAACCATCACGATCTAGGACTCAGCAAAGAATTCTTAGACTTGACACCAAAAACACAATCTATAAAGAAAAAAAGATCAATAAATAGGATCTCATCATATTTAAAAACTCTTGCTCTGGAACTCCTGATAGAACAAGCTATCAAAAAGACAAGCTACAGACTGAAAGAAAATATTTGCAAATCACACACTGTACAAAGGACTAGAATACAGAATATAGAAAGAATTCTCTAGATTCCAGAGAAAGAAAAATAAGTAATCCAATTAGAAAATGGGCAAAAGATGGGAAAAGACATTTCACTAAAGAGAAAATACAAGTGGCAACTAAATACACATAAAAAATAAAAACAAAGTATTCAGCATCATTAGCCATTAGAGAAATGCAAACTAGGGTCACAATGAGGTATTACTACAAACCCATCAGAACCTTAAATTAATAAATAGTGACAATATCAAATGTTGGTGGGAATACAGAGAAATTGTACTACTCATATATTGTTGAGGTAAATGTAAAAAAGGTATACCTACTCTAGAAAGCAGTTTGGCAGATTCTTAAAAAATATTAAACTTCTGGGGCTGGGGTTGTGGCTCAGAGGCAGAACGCTTGCCTAGCATGCGTGAGGCACTGGGTTCAATCCTCAACACTACATTAAAAAAGCAATAATATAAAAAAAGATACTGTGTCCACCTATAACTAAAAAATAAATATAAAAAATATTAAAGTTCTACTATATGCCCCAGAAATTGCACTCCTGGGTATTTATCCCAGAGAAACTAAAACACATTCACACAAAAATCTGCATGAAAAAATTTTACAGCAGCTATATTTATAATAGTCAAAATTGGAATCACCCCCCAATCCTTCAACAGATGAATTGTTAAACTAGTACAACCATACCATGGAAGACTATTCAATAATAAAAAGAACAAATTATTGACACATTCAACACTTTGGATGACTCTCCAAAGAAATATGCTAACTATAAAAATCCTATCCTGAAAGATCACTGTATGAGTCTTAACTATGTAACATTTTTTGTGGTCCTGGGAATGGAACCTATGGTTTTAGGTTTGGTTTTTTCAACAGTAACTTACTTTTTTTGGTATCAGGGATTGAACTCAGGGGCACTCAACCACTGAGCCACATCCCAGCCCTATTTTGTTTTTTATTTAGAGATAGGGTCTCACTGAGTTGCTTAGTTACATACCATTCCTGAGGCTGGCTTTGAACAAGATCCTCCTGTTTCTGCCTCCCGAGCTGCTGGGATTACAGGTGTGAGCCAGCACACACAGCAGTAACTTGCTTTTCATAATTTTATTTTTTATATTTTTATGTGGTGCTGAGGATAGAACCCAGTGCCTTACACATGCTAGGCAAGTGCTCTACCACTGAGCCACAACCCCAGCCACCCCCCTGGTCTTAATGTATACATGAGCCACTGAGCTATACCTCCACAAGCTAAATAAATGCTGATTGCTTTATTTACTAAAAAGTCATACACCAAATATTACCATTTTATAACTCTTCAAATCACAAAATTATAAAGATGGAAAACAGATTAGTGGTTCCCAAGGGTACGTATTGTTGGGGAAGTAGGAGAGGAGTAAAAGGGGCAGCATAAGGGATAACTTTATGGCAATTAATAGTCTTATAATTTGATTGTAGTAGTAATTAAACCAATCTACATGTATGATAAAATGGCATATACACAAATATCCTAAAATGGCACTTTGTACTATTTTTATAATTTATTTATTGTGATCCTATAATTATTTTAAAATAAAAAGTTTAAAAAGGATGTCAATTCATACAACAATACAGATAAATCTTAAATACTTTTTGCTAATTGAAAGGGACAAGATCTAAAAGGATGTACATTTTTTAAAACAGTACTACAGTGAAAAATTGTAAATGGAAGAAAATACCATGGTGTGGTAGAGCTCTTACCTAGAATGTTGTGAGGCCCTGGGTTCAATCTCCAGTAATGAAAAAAAAATTGGAAATTTTAAATTTTTAAAAAATTTTTAGTTGTAGTTGGACACAATACCTTTTTATAGTTATCTATTTTTTATGTGGTGCTGAGTATCAAACCCAGGTGCCTCTCACATGCTAGGTGAGCGCTCTACTGCTGAGCCACAACCCCAGCCCCAGAAACTAAAAAAAATTTAAAAACAATTTGCAATAGCACATAAACTAGTCATTATTTTGATCAAACATTATAAAACACTGATGAAAGAAAACCAAGAGTTTTTAAAATGGAGTGATACAACATGTTCATGGGTTAAAAGACTATGTTGTTATCATTTCTTTCTAATATGTTTTGTAGTTTCAACATAATCCTAATAAAACTTCCAGTAGGACTTTTTTGTAGATATCCTCAAGCTGATTCTAAAGCTTATGTGAAAAGGCAATTAAATAAAACAACCAAAACAATTTTAAGTCAAAATAGCAAATTTGTAGAATTCATACTATCTGATGTCAAGACTGAAAAATAAATCATCTATACAGTGTGATACTGGTGAAAGAATATATGCACTGATTAATGAAATAAAATAAAGGGTGCAGAATACACTGGCATGAATATAGTCAATTTTTTTTGAGAAAGGTACAAAGGCAATTCAATGAAGAAAGTATTGTTTTATTAAAAAAAAGTTCTAGAGTTGGGCACAGTGGCACACATCTGTAATCTCATCAATGGGAGAAACTAAGGCAGGAAGATTGTAAGTTTGAGGCCAGCTTCAGCAACTTAGCAAGACCCTGTCTTAAAATAAAATTTTTAAAAGGGATAGGTATGTAGTTCACTGGTAGAGCATCCTGGGTTCAATCCCCACTACCACAATAATTAATTAATTAATTTAATTAAAATGATGAGTGAAAAGTTAGATCACAAACAAACAAAACTTTTACCTAAATCTCACAATTTATATAAGAAATCAAGATGGGGGTAGAGCTCAATAGTAGAGAGCATGCATAGCATGTTTTAGACCCTGGGTTCAATCAAAGAAAGAAGGAAAAAAAGAAAAGGAAAGGGAAAATCAAAATGGACAATAGATACCTTTAAAACAACATTATAGAACATTTTACAGAACTTTATAAAAATAGAATAACTTTGTAACAAGGTAAAGCAATAATTTCAAAGACATCAAAAGTACAATCCATAAAAGAAAAAAAATAAAGTTCAACAAAATTTAAAACTTTTCCTCTGTGAAAAACACTTTTAATAAAAAGGAAGCCAAAGACTGAGAGAGAATATATGCAAATCACATGTAGTATAAAGGACATATGTATAGAATATATAAAGAATTCATAAAATTAAATAATAAGAAAATACCTCAATTTTTAAAAACAAGCCAAATATTTGAATAGACACTTCTTTACAGAAGAATATATAAAGAATTCATAAAATTAAATCATAAGAAAATACCTCAATTTTTAAAAACAAGCCAAATATTTGAATAGACACTTCTTTACAGAAGATGTATAGGTATCAAATAAGTACATGAAAAGATTCCCAACAACATTAATCATCAGAGAATTGCATACTTAAACCACAATGATATAGCATTACAGAACTACTAGAATGGATTTTTTTAAGTTAAAAAAAAAAATAACACTGCTGAGGCCAGGTGCGATGGCACATGCCTATAATCTCAGCAGCTCGGGAAGCTGATGCAGGAGGATCAAGAGGTTAAAGCCAGCCTCAGTAAAAGTAACACTAAGCAACTCAGTGAGACCCTGTCTCTAAATAAAATACAAAATAAGGCTGGGGATGTGGCTTCAGTGATCGAGTGCCCCCCGCCAACCCCTGGCACTAAATAAATAAATATTAAAAAACATTACTGAATGCCAGTAAGGATATAGACTAAATAGTACTCTCCCACATTTTTTTCAGTTTCCAATAATATTAAACATTTAATATGCAACCTAGAAATATATATTCTATATATTTACCAAAAGAAATGAAAACCTAGTTTCACACAAACATGTGCTTAAAAATATTGATAGCAGCTTTCTTCACAACTGCTAAGAGTTGGAAAAAACCTGAATTTATGAATAAACTGTGATATGTTCATACAATGGAATACTAATCAGCAATTTAAAACAACATGATTCATACATGAAACAAACTAGATAAATCTCAAATGCATTATGCTGTGTGAAAGAAGCTAGATTGAAAGCCTATATACTTTATATGACATTCTAAAAAATGCAAAATAATTAGCATGGGAGAACAAATCAGATTTTGGGGTAGCCAAAGATTTCACTGAAAAATGGAAGAACAAGGAAATTCTGAAAGTGATGAAGTTTTTAACTTCATCCTAATTCTGGTGTTGATTAAATAACTGTATGTATTTGTCATGCAAAAAGGGTGAATTTTACTATGATAATAAAAAATAAAAACAATTATTGACCAATGGTGACACATGCCTGTAATGCCAGCTGAAGTCTGAGGCTGGAGGATTCAAAGTTCAAGGCCAGTCTGGACAATTTAGTGAGACTCTGTCTCAAAATAAAATAAAGAAAATGGCTGGGGATGTAGCTCTAGCACGTGCAAGCCTAATACCACAAGAAACAATTTTTTTTTCTTTTGGTACTGAAGATTGAACTCAGGGGCACTTGACCACTGAGCCACATCCCAGTCCTATTTTATATTTTATTTAGAGACAGGGTCTCACTGAGTTGCTTGGCATCTCACTTTTGCAGAAGCTGACTTTGAACCACCATTCTCCTGGCCTCAGACTCCCCAGCTGCTGGGGTTACAGGCATGGGACACTGCACCCGGCACAAATTTTTTTATAAAATAAAATCAATTGAAGAATAAATAAAGATTTCCAAAGCAGAACTTCAGAAAAATACTTGTATACACACACAAAAATAAAAAACACAACACAAGAGTACCCAGGTATTGTGTGTTCAGAGAATATGTAAAATTAAATAATACTAATATCACAATGGCATGGGGGAATAATTGGGATAATACTGTCATAAGATCTTTATACTTCATGCAAATAAGATAATTTTAATGTTGACTTAAACTAAAGATGTATTATAGGGCTGAGGTTGTGGCTCATTGGTAGAGCACTTGCCTAGTATGTGTGAAGCACTGGGTTCGATCCTCAGCACTACATAAAAATAAATAAATAAAATAAAGGTATTGTGTCCATCTACAACTTAAAAAATTAAAACAAAGATGTATCATAAAGTATAAATAATAAGCCAATAGTGGAATAAAATAAAAACATGAAAAACAATCCAAAAAAGAGGACAGATGAAACAAACAGGAAATAGCTATAAGATGATTTTAATACAACCATTTCAATGATTATATTAAATAAAAATACTCTAGATATACCAAATAGAAAACAAATAATGTGAGATTAGACTAAAATGTGAAACCCAGCTGTTTAAAAGAAATCCACTTTAAATATCAAGACATAAAAAGGTTAAAAGACTAAAAGAGAGTGTGTGTGTGCGCGCACGCACACATGCGTGCATGCGCGTGCACACACACCCGTGTGTGTGGTGAAAGCAATAATCAAAAGGACACTGGAGGGACTGGAGATGTAGCTCAGTGGTAGAGCACTTGCCTGGCACATGTGAGACACTGGGTTTGATACTCAGCACCACATAAAAATAAATAAAAAGTATTGTGTCCATCTACAACTAAAAATATATTTTTAAAAAGGACACTGGATTAGTTATATTAATATCACATAAAGTAGACTATGGAACAAGAAATATTACCACAGGTAAACAAGCTTATTTCACAGTAATAGTGTGGTCAATTCTCCAAAAAGATATAACAACCTTGAATGTACCAAAAAACAGAAATTCAAAATAAATAGCAGCTAAAATTGAAGGACCAGAAAGGAAAAATCAACAAAACCATCACTCTACTCAGATGGAGACTTCAGTATTCCTACCTTAGTAATTGACAGAATGTTTAAATGTAAAATCACTAAGTATATATAAGACTTGAATAACACTATCAACCAATATGACCTATTAATTGACATTTACAGAAGAATTTACCCCAAAACAGCAAGAGTTCTGGGTAAACTCTGCTAGAGTTCACATGGAACATTCATCATGATAGACATAGTGAGAGTCATAATAAAACACTTATCGTGATGGCTAATTTTGGTTGTCAACTTGATTGGATTGGAAGAGTCCTAGAAAATTGGTTAAGAACATTTCTGGGTGTGTCTGTGAAGGTGTTTCCAAAGAAGATTGGTGTGTAGGTCAGTAGCCTGGGTGGGAAAGATCCACCTGGAATGTGGACAGCACCATACAATAGGTTAGAGACTCAAATGGAATGAAAAAGCAGGAAGGAAAATCTATCTCTCACTGTTGCCTGACCCTTCTTGAGCTGGTGCATTTTTCTGCTGCTGTCATCCATGGACATCAGATTCCAGATTTTCTAGTCTCTGAATGCAGATTTGCACTACCAGGGCACTTTCAGTCCTTCAGCTTCAAGCCGAGGCTGCATTATTGGCGTCTCTTTCATTCTAATGTTTCTGACTTCCTGGACTGAACAGCTTCTATTTTCTCTGGGTCTCTAGCCTATAGAAAGCCATTGTGGGAATATTCAGCTTGGGATCATGTGGGCCAATCTAATAAATGTCCTCTAATATCTGTATCCTTTAAGTTCTGTTTCACTAGAGAATCCTGATACACTTACCAAATTTTGAAACAAAAACTATACAAAGCATATTCTCTGGCAATAATAAAATTAAACTCAAAATCAGTAACAGAAAGATACCTGGTAAACTCCCAAATAATTGAAAATTGAGTGATACACATCTAAACAGGAAAACAAGTTAACAGGAAGTTAATAGGAAAAATAAAAGGGGAATTTTAAGACACTTCAAATTGAATGAAAGTGAACAGGATAATTTATCAAAATTTATGGGAGATGGGTAAAACAGTGATTAGAGAGAAATTCATATCATTAAGTAAATATATTACGCAGCTAGGGATATAGCTCAGTGGTAGAATGCTTACCTAGCATACACAAGATTGTGAGTTTGATACCCAGCACCAAGCACGTGCACACACACAAACACACACCCACACATGAAGACAAGTATCTCAAGTCAATGATCTAGATTTCTACTTAAGAAAAAATAAAAGGAACAAATTAACCCAATACAGGAAGAAAGAATAAAAACAACAGAAATCAATGAAATTGAAAATAGAAAATCAGTAAAGAAAATCTACAAGACTAAGAAAGTGACTCTTTGAAGAAAATCAACAAAATTGGCAAACTACCAACCATATAAATGGAGAAAGAGAGAGAGAGAGAGAGAGAGAGAGAGAGAGAGAGAGAGAATTGGAAAAGAGAAAGAGACATATGTTAAGATGTTAAAGAATTGCGTTACATAATTGTAGAGGGTATAAATGCAAAATATACAATGTGGAACAGCAGGCTAGAGACCAAGGGAAGAGATGAATCCTGCTGTCCTGAGTCTGAAAGCAGTCAGACTCAAAACAGCCACATTTTTCTCCACAAGTTAGTCATTGTTATCAAGGTAGTCTTTTTACTTAGGCCTTTCATTGACTGGATGAGACCTATCTACATTCTGAAGGGTAAGCCATTTACTCAAAGTCTACTGATTTAAAATTTTAAAATACCATTTCTGAGCACAAAGAGTGTGGCTCAATGATAGAGTGCTTTCATAGAATGTATGAGGCCTTGAGTTCAATCCCCAGCAACAACAACAACAAAGACTTCTTGGTCTGGGGGTATAGATCAGTGGTAGAGTGATTGCTTATAATGTATGAGGCCCTAGGTTTGATCCTAGGACTGCAAAAACAAAACAAACAACAATGAAAGATCAAGCAAGATTTATCCCTGGAATGCAATGAGTGTTTTGAGATATGCAAATCAACAAATATGATACATCCCACTGACAGAATGAAGGACAAAAATTGTAATTGTCTCAGTAAGTGTAGAAAAATTATTTGATAAAATTCAACATCCTCTCATGATAAATATTCTCAATGAATTAGGCACAGAAGAAATATGCCTCAATATAATAAGGTTCTATGTATTAAGTCCCATAGCTAACGTCATGTTTAGAGGTGAAAAGCTGAAAAATTTCCCTGTAAATTCAGGAATAAGACAAGAATATCCATTTTCATCACTTCTAATCAACATAGTAATGCAAGTCCTAAACAAAGAAACTAGTCAATAGAGACTTAAAAGGCATCCAAATAAGAAAAGTTGCTAAACTCTTCTCAGATGATATGTTCTCATATATAGAACATGCTAAAGACTCCACCAAAAAACTGTTAGAATAAGAAAAGTCAGTAACATTGCTAAATAAAAAAATCAATATTTAAAAATCAGTTGCATTTTCTATATACTAAAAAAAGAACTACTGAAAGAGAAATTAAGAACACAATCTCATTTTAATACATCAAAAAAATAAATACTTAGGAATAAATTTAACCAAAGAAGTAAAATATTTGTACACTGGAAACTAAAACTTCATGAAAAAAATTAAAGACACAAATCAATAAAAGACATCCCATATTCGTGGATCAGAAGAATTAATATTGTCCATACTACCCAAAGAGATCTACAGTTTCAATGCAATCTCTTAAAATTCCTATAGCTTTTTTTTTTGTAGAAACGGGGTAGATTTCTAAAATTCATGTGGAACCACAAAAGACCCTAATAGATAAAACAATCTTGAGTGAGAACAAAACTAGAAATGTGGACTTCACAGTGAAGCAAATTGATTACCACAAGTGACTCCATTTTGTATTATGGCTCCATCTTGTACTTGTGGATGTTTTTCTAAAGATAGATCTTGTGAGGAAATAGGATGTAGGAAAGTACAAAACAACACGTGCTGCACACAGCTGATTAGTATCTTAGTTCTACAAACAGAACTTTTCCAAGAAAATTATGACACTCTCCAGAAAGGGAATTTAGACATTAACAGGAGAAAAACATCTTGTATTTTTGTAGTTTAAATTCCTGCTTGTTGATATGTAATTGCTGATAACTACCATCATAAAAGTATGAGGAATCCAGCTGCTTGGGAGCTCAGCTCCCCCATGGTTTCAACTACTCCATGAGTTAGTTTTTCTTTATTTCACTGTGCTTGCAATTGATGCCCCCCATGTGAGGACCCCAGTGCAATGATCCCCTGTAAGGGATCTATCTAGTCACCTACAGACTGAGGAAACAATCCAGTGAGAGTGTATCTTGGTTGGACATCCCAGTGGTAAATCAACAACAGGTCTTGGGTTCTGTCCCATTAAGCATGGGATGGAGTCTGCTTTCTCTTTCTCAAGTCAAGCAAATATGAGGAATTCCATTTCTCCTGAAGTTAAAGGGCATGCTTTTCAGTTAAGAGCCTTAATAAAGAAAATAGGACCAACTGTTCTTTATCATTTATTATTTAGAACTTTTAACTGTTATTAGGAAACAATGCCCTTGGTATCCAGATGCTGCTAGCAGAAACTTGGGAGCAAATAGGAGAATGCCTCAAAATGTCTATTGGGTAAGAATTTAATTACTTGGAATCAATGCCATTTAGCTATTCAACCTATTCAAAATTTACAAATATTATGCCCTAATCTTCCCCCTCTAGATAGACTACCTCCTCAAGCTCCCAAGTAAAAGGAAGTAAAGAACCATGGAATTACTTAGGATTTTTAGTAACTAATCAAGCCATTAAATCATAGAAGCTTCAACTTAATTTACCAAATTTTTACACATTAAATGATTTACAAAGATTACTAGAAAATATCAATTAAATCAAACCCATATTAGACATTCCTACAAAGGCAGTGTATCATTAGATCTCTAGGTTTAAGAAGTCAGCCCCCAAAGAATAAGTGTCACTTTATAATCCAAGTTGCTATGAGACATAAAAGACTGTTTTCTCTTTTCTTACACTCTGGGTTCCTGCCCCTTCAATAAGCTCCTCCCTAAATAGATTTCTCTTTTCACCAGATAGACACATAAAAAATAGATAGATAGATAGATAGATAGACAGACAGACAGACAGATAGATAGATAAAAGATCCCATAGATGCAAGTTTTCTTTTTCTTAAAACACTTTTTCGGAGGACTTCATGAGTTTCCAAATTCTTTAAATATCTATGCTGACTCTAATCTGATCCAAAGTGTTCTCTGGTCTGATTAAACATGCTCCATATGCTCTTTTAATAAAATAATTGCAGCCATATCATTTTTTTTTTTGTTTTTTTCAAGGACTTTGCCTTATTCTAAACTCAAGGTTTTCTAATAAATTAATATTTGGTCCTACACCAATTAGTCTGAATTTGTCTAACTAGAATTTGTAGTCCTGTTTTTCTTTCTGCTATTTTTATTCAGGGTGAATTGTTCAGAGGTTAACTTTCAAATACACTAAAAAAAGGAAAGAGTCTTCTCCTTTAAAGAATACTAAACAAGGGCTGGGGATGTGGCTCAAGCGGTAACGCGCTCGCCTGGCATGCACAGGGCGCTGGGTTTGATCCTGAGCACCACATAAAAATAAAGATGTTGTGTCCACCGAAAACTGAAAACTAAATATTAAAAAATTTTTAAAAAGAATACTAAACAAAATAATAACAATAATAATAAACAATGGTGATGGTGGGAATGAAACTAACCCCATGAAGGATGCCACCTGAACCTCTGATTTCAGCATCTGCCATGGGTGACAGACTCTACTCCTAACATCCCCAACTGAACATGACTATCCTATATCTGAGTTATATTACAAGAATCTGTGAAAACTCTAATTTAATATATAAAGGGTTAAGTCTGACAGTCTATTTAATTAAACATCTATAACTCTTTTGCTTCCTACCTGTGGGCATCTAATACCTAACAAAGGGCTATAAAATCTTTTCTTCCTATTGATTTTTATGTATATGTGTGCACATCTGAGTATTGTGTGTTGTTCATTTGTGTCTATAAATCATGTACATGGTACCAAAATTAGCATATAGATAAATGAGCACACATAATATTTTTTAAGTACCAAATGCTTTTCAGGTCATGTGACTTAAATTAGTTAAGATAAAAAATAAAAGAAAAGATGTCTTCAAAATTACTAATCTGCAAGTTTTTCTAGGTGATCAGCCAATCAAAAAAATAGAATCTATAAAATGTTTAAAATACAACATCCTATGTCTTTATCTTCATGGGTAACATGTTTTACAACAAATAAATTTAACATAAATGGAATTAATCTTCATAAATAAGTTTGTTTAAAATATCTGATTCATTTACAAAGTTAAATACTATAACATCAACTACTAATTTTAAATTTAAGCACTCTTGGGCTGGGGATGTGGCTCAAGCGGTAGTGCGCTCGCCTGGCATGCGTGCGGCCCAGGTTCGATCCTCAGCACCACATACAAACAAAGATGTTGTGTCCGCCGATAATTAAAAAATAAATAAATAAATAAATAAATTTAAGCACTCTTGGCTTCTCAAGTTCTATAATAATATATTTGGGGAATTTATTGTATTTTTATAGATTGTTAGTAAATTAAAAGCTTAAGATGACTTTGTTTCAGGGTCTTCACTAAAAACAAGATAATTAAGGACTAAAATTCAGCTTACAGGTATTGTTCTATATAAAAAAACAAAAAACAAAACAAAACCCTTTCTTGATTTAATCCTAACCTCCCACTCTGGAACACATTCATAAAAAATTAGATATAATTAAATGGATATTTTTACCCCATCAATAGGATGTAATATTTGTCCTAGGTTTTTACAAAAGGCACATTTAATTATGAAAGACAAAAATTGCTGTTAAGCCATATGTGGCAGGGATCCTGATTTTATCTACCCAGCTGTAACTAACACTCAACTTGATTTTCTGATGGCCCAAGATGATGATTAAAGAATTGCCCTAATTGGGTATGAAGGACAAATATCTTTTTACATACTCATTAATCCTTAAAGAATATATTATTTGGGCTGG
This sequence comes from Marmota flaviventris, assembly GCF_047511675.1. NCBI lineage: Eukaryota > Metazoa > Chordata > Mammalia > Rodentia > Sciuridae > Marmota > Marmota flaviventris. Next base: position 46,390,824 of record NC_092518.1, on the reverse strand, counting down.
GGATGTGGCTCAAGCGGTAGCAGCGCGCTCGCCTGGCATGCGTGCAGCAAGGGTTTGATCCTCAGTACCACATACAAACAAAGATGTTGTGTCCGCCAAAAACTAAAAAATAAAACATTAAATTTTTTTAAAAAGAATATATTATTTAAACAAAAAAGGTGAATACACATCCACCATATATACCTCAAGAGCATTTCCTGATTTCCAATTATTAAAAAAAAATATATTACAAAGGGATACCAATCTAAAAAGTATAGTTCATAAAAACAGATACATAGAACAACGAGGCAATATAGAAAGCCCTGAAACAAATCTACACATTTATATCCAACTGATTTGACAAAAGTTACCTAGTACACACAATGAGAAAAGAAGTTTCTTCAAAGTAATGGTGTTACATTTGCTTTTGCTCAAGAAGCTTAAACTGTTGGGATGCATTTGCTCTCCATTTCCCTGGCACAACATTCCTTCACCCTTCAAGTCTCAGCTTAGAAACTCCCTCCTCTATGAAACCTTTCCTTAACAAATTAGGCCTTCCTTAGCCTTGGCTACCAAAGTTATTTGTACAAACCTCTTTCGTAGCAATGACCTTATTAAATTTTTACTGTTTGTCTCCTCTTTTAGACTGAGCTTCCTGAAGACAAGGACTTTATCTTTTCATCTTCTATGTTCCACATGTCCAGTCCACGTTTTCCATATGGAAAACAATGAAGATTTCTCAAAAAATTAGGAATAGAAGCTAGGTGCTGGCACAGGTCTGTAATACCAGTGACCACATAGGCTGAAGCAAGAGGATCACAGTAGGTGCTCAATAAATGTTTGTTGACTGAAGGAAAAGAAATAAAAATTTAAAAGGCAAAGTACATGAACAGACAGTTTTACAATGAAGACATACAAATGGCTAACAGATATGAAAAAGTACTCAATATCATTAATCATAGAGAAATGCAAATCCAAACCACATTGATATATCACATGTGTTAGGATGACTACTACAAAAAGCCAAAAGGGCAATTGCAATGGTGCACAACTGTAATCCCAGCAGCTCGCTCAGGAGGCTGAGGCAGGAGGATCATGAGTTCAAAGCCAGCCTAAGCAACAGCGAGGCGCTAAGCAACTCAGTGAGACCCTGTCTCTAAACAAAATACAAAATAGGGCTGGGGATGTGGCTCAGTGGTTAAGTGCCCCTGAGTTCAATCCCCAGGTAACAAAAAAAAAAAAAAAGTCAAAAGGTAAGCATGAGACAAATGAGACAAGGTGGAGGAAAGCGAGCCTTTAGGAATATAAACTGATATGCCGATTATGGAAAACAATGGAGATTCCTCAAAAAATTAGGAATAGAAGCTAGCTGCTGGCACAGGTCTGTAATACCAGTGACCACGTAGGCTGAAGCAAGAGGATCACAAGTTTGAGGATAGCCTCAGCAACTTGGCAAGACCCTCAACAACTTAGAAACCCTGTCTCTAAATTTAAAAAAGGGAACAGGGGATGTAGCTCAGTGGGAAGGAACCACTGGATTCAATTCTCAGCACCAAAAAAAAAAAAAAAAAAAAAATTAAAAATAAGAACTAAAATAGGATTCAGCAATCCCAAATCTGGGGATGTATCCAAAGGAAAGATTTATCTCTACCTCTAAGATAAAGCTGCACTTCTGTGTTCATTACATTATTTACGATAGGGTATATATTGAAATAATCTAAGTGTTTGTAGATGGAAAGATGGATGGATGAATGGATGAAGAAAATATAGTGGGTTATGTATATAAATATATGGGCATATATATATAAACTTATTCAGCCTTAAACAAAGAAATTCCGCCATTTGTGACAACATAGGATTCTGTGCTAAGTGAAATGGGCCATTCACAGAAAGACAAATATTACAGGATCTCACTTACATGTAGAATCTCTAAGAAAGGTAAACTCAAGCTGGGCACAGTGGTCCACACCCATCATCCCAGGGGTTAGGGAGGCTGAGGCAGGAGGATTGCTAGTTCAAAGCCAGCCTCGGCGAAAGCAAGGCACTAAGCAACTTAGTGTGACTCTAATAAGCAACTTAGCATGTCTCTAAATAAAATACAAAATAGGGCTGGGGATGTGGCTCAATGGTCAAGTGCCCATGAGTTCAATAGCTGGTACCCTACCCCCCAAAAAATATAAACTCTTAGAAAGTAGTAGGGTGAAAATTAGGGGCTATGAGTAAGAACTAAGGGAAACTGGGAGATGTTAGCCAAAATGTACAAACTTGCAATTAAAATATGAATAACTAGCTGGGCATGGTGGCTTATACCTGTAATCCCAGAGGGTCAGGTGGCTGAGGCAGGAGGATGGCCAGTTCAAAGCCAGCCTCAGCAACTTAGCAAGGCACTAAGCAATTTAGCAAGACCCTGTCCCTAAATAAAATATAAAACATTGTTAGGGATATGGCTCAGTGGTTAAGCTCAATATTTCAATTCCCAGTATACATATGTATTTCTCTGTGTGTGCACGTGTGCACGCACTGGCACATGTGTACGATTTTTGGAGACCTAATGTTGACTTCAGTTAATAATAAAATGTTATATACTTGAAATTGGCTGAGAGTAGATCTCAAGAGTTTTCACTACTCAAAAAAGATAACTCTGTGAAGTGATCAATGTTAATCAACTTGACTGTGGCAATCATTTCACAATGTACACATATAACAAAGCATCACATTAGGGCCAGGGGTATAGCTCAGTGGTAGAGTGCCTGGCATGCACAAGGCCCTGGGTCCATCCCCAGCACCACAAAAACAAAAAAAATCATGTTGCAATATATACAATTTTTGTCAATTAAACCCCAAAAGCTGAAAAAGGTAGATACATGTAATAAATTAACTCTTAAAAATGAAATTATGACACATTATAACATGGATGAATCTTGAAGACATTATGCTAAACAAAATATGCCAGTCACATAAGGACAAATATTGTATTATTCTATTTATATGATGTTCTTAAGAATATTCATGGAAAGCAGAATTATATATTGTGTGCATGTACAAATATATAACAACGTTAATACATATTACAATGCACCAATAAAAAGGAAAATAAAAATGAAAAATGAAAAAAAATAATTGTGGAGGAATGGCAGAACAAGATTCATTAGTGGGTACAGAGCTTTGGTTACACAAGATAAGAAGAGTTTTGAAGAAGGACTGTGGTGATGATTGCAAAATAATGTGAATGTACTTAATGGCATGAATTGTATACTTAAAAAGGAATGACAGTTGCCTGGGGTTGTGGTTCAGTGGTAGAGTGCCCACCTAGCATGCATGGGGCACTGGGTTCGAGCCTCAGTATCACATAAAAATAAAATAAAGATATTGTGTCCATCTAAGACTAAAAAATAAATATTTTTAAAAAATGGCTGACAGTAACTTTTATTATGAATCATTTACTACAATTTTTAAATAAAATTTGTCAACAAAGCTTTCCCATAATTGGGAAAAAATTGTCAGAAAGCATATATCCAATAAAGAACATGAACCCAGAACAGAATCTTTTAAATTAAACAAATAATAAAACCATTACAAAACATGTAAGAGATGAATATTTTGCCAAAGAGGATATTCAGATGGCAACATGAAAATGTTCAAATCATTAGTCATTAGGGAAATACAGATTGAAACCACAAAGAGATACCACTACATACCTATGAGAATAGCTAATGTCGGGTGAAAAAAAAAAAAAAAAAAAACTGGCAAAACCAAGTGCTAGAGAAAATGTGGGACTAAACCTTTCATGAGAATGTCAAAATGGTAGAGCCACTTCAAAAAACAGTTCAGCAGTTTCTAAGAATGTTAAACATAAACTTACCATATATCCCAGCAATCCAACTCTGGGAAATTGCTCCAAAGAAATGAAAACACAAAAAGTCGCATACAAATGTTTACATAGCAGCTTTATTCATAATTGCCCAAAACTGCAAAGAATCTAAAATGTCCTACAAATGGGGAATAGATAAAACAAATGGTAGAACATCCACACAATGGCGTATGACTCAGGAACAAGAACTAATGTTAACAACCAATGACATTGGTAAATCTCAAATTTATTATTAGCAAATTGAGTCTCAAAAAGTTACATCTGTATAATTCCACTTATATGACATTCTTCAAAACATAAACCATAAGGACAAAGACAAATCAATGATTACTAGAGGTTAGTTATAGGGGACTGGTTTTAACTATAAAGTAGCAGGAGTGAATTTGGTGGGGGTAGGCTAATAGGACCGTTCCATACCTTGATTGTAATGGTTATTACATACCTCAATGCATAATTTATCAAAGCTTATATAACTGTAACCCAGAGTAAATTTTACTTTTTTTTTTTTTTTTTTTTGCAGTAATAGGGACTGAATTCAGGGCACTCTATCAATGAGATACAACCCCAGAACTTTTTATTTTTTTTTATTTTAAGACAGTCTTGCTAAATTACCCAGGCTGGCCTCAAATTTATAATTATCCTGCCTCTGCCTCCAGAGTAACTGGGATTATAGGTGAATGTCGATATGCCTGGCTCCAATGTAAATTTTAAGAATACAGGTTTAAAACTTGATGGTGTAAAATAAGCCTATATACTGTCTGATTCTATTTATATGGCATTCATGCTAAAGCAAAAACACAGGGACAGAAAACAGATCAGTGGTTGCCAGGAACTGAAGATAAGGGATAAGAGTTGACAACAACAAGGACTGCGGAGTTTTGGGGTGAAAACAAATATTCTGTATCTGGACTGTGATGGTGGTTCACTCATATATTAATGTGTCCAAGTCCACAGAACTTAAACTAGAAAGGGTAAACTTTATACAAATTATCTTAATTTTTTTAAAAAGAGGAGGAAAAAGATTCAATAACTAGCTTTAAGTCAGAAACAGTGGTGCACATCTGTAATCCCAGATACTCAGGAGTTTTTAAAAAACTTAAGATATGCTACAGGTGGAATATCTAGAATCTAAAATTCTTATCCCAACATGACTATTTTAGTTCTTCTATTTGATTTTGGCCAAATTATGTTCCCATGTTTCTCAATCACCCAGATATTTCTATTTTTCATCCTTGTTTACCAGAACCATTCAGGAATTTAAAAAAAAACTATTTTAAATATTAAATTATGAAATTCCAACTGGATGTGGTGGCACATGCCTGTAATCACAGCTACTCGGGATGCTGAGGGGGGGTATTGCAAGCTTGAGGCCAGCCTGGGCAACTTTCAAAACTCTGTCTCAAATAAAAAATAAAAAGGGATGAGGATGTAGTTCAGTGCTTGCCTAGTTTGCCTGAGGTCCTGGGTTAAATCCCCAGTACTGCAAAAAAGGGTGCATGTATATGCATTTGTATGTGTGTATGTGTGTGTATGTATAAATAAAATTCTATATGGTTGTAAAATGGCTTTGGCAGTCTCAGTACACAATTTTTCATTTTAACACCTATCAGGAGAGCCTTATAATATGATGTGAATTAAACTGGACCTCATTCAAGGAGACTATGAGAACAAAATTTTAGCTAGACAATACCAGGATTTTTAAAGCAAAAAAAAAGAAGAAAACGCATTTTAAGGACTTGATAACAGAGACTGGCACACAGTAGGTGCTTAATTAATGTACTTTTGTTAAGAAGGCAGTATAATGCAGAGGAAAGGGCCTGCATAGGGTTTTAATCACACTTGGTGCTACCAGTTAATGTTGTCTTGGGCATAACCTGTCAACTTTCTGAGCCTATTTATTTTTCTTATGATATTAATCCCATACCAGTATAGCCATACTGAGAATTAAGGAGGTTTAACAGATTTCCAGAGCTTGTTGCAGTTTGTGCACAATTAGTAACTAACTCCTTCCTTTGGCTGTGCCTGAATACAGTAGAAGTCCGCACTTTCCAGACAGAAGAGCCTATAGTCAGTAGCTTTCTCCTGTGTCACCTGATTCCATTCTTAGGATCTGGTTAGGTAAACTTTGGGTGCCAGCCTGAGAGGCAGAGGCAAGAGCAAGACTAAAGGGTATATATTCATGGTCAAAGGATGGTATGGAAGTTTAGTGTAGGTAGCAAAGACTGAAGTAATGTAATGCCCACTCCTTACAAATATATCAACTCTGGATAAATGGCTAGGAACTGAAATTCTGTACAAGAAACAAAAATTCCTAGTAAAATGAGATTGTTTCAGTTGTAATCTTCTATCCCAGTCCCTTTACAAGAGCTTGTTATAATTTGGATCCTAAATGTATCCCAAAGGCCCATATGTTAAAAGACTTGATCTCAGGGTAAAGTAAAACTTTTAGGAGGTGGGGCCTGGTGGGAGATCCTTAAATCATTGGGATATTGAAAGGGATTGTGGGACTTCAGGCACTCCCACTTTTTTTTTTTCCTTTTTTTGCTTCCTGGCCATAAGATGAAAGGTTTTGGTCACCACATGTACCAGCTTATCTATGCTATCTCACCAGAAAGCCAAAGCAATAGAGCCAATCAATCATGGACTGGAACTTTTAAAACTTTAAGTCAAAATAAGCCTTTTCTCCTTATAAACTGATATCTCAAGTATTTTACAATAGTGACAGCAAGCTGACTAAGCCAGGCCCCTAGTAGTGCTTGGGCCTGATGCCCTTGTCTGAGTAGGGTAGGTCCTCCAAGAGGTGATAGTTAATTATATTTTAATGGGTAGGTTCCAGCCACTGGGAAAGAAGATAGCTGGTGCAGTCCCAAATACAGCAACTCTCTCAAGGACACACTCTGAATAACTGGTATCAGAACTCTCCAGAATTATGGAATTCAAATGCTGATGCTGGATAAGGTCACACAAGGGCAGGGATCAGCCAGAGCACTTCAGTTAACGGAATTTCTCCAATTCTCACATATGCCAAGATGGGACTTGTCCCTAAAGCACCCAGCTGCCCTACCAACAGGTACCTTGTTTTCTCCTCCTACAATATAGTCTCTAACACACTTTAACACCAGCCAGGCTTATTTGTTTTCTTCTTCCCTTTATCCTATCTCCAGACCCTTGCACAGATATAAAAAGGCTCATCACTATTCCCCTGTCCCCACTGCCACCCAAGTGAGGACCTATGAACTTGGAAGAAAGATGCATGGCCAGAAGCCCATTATAGGGATACCTTGGTGGTGATACCTCTCATTGAATGGTAAACAAATCATCTTCCCTGCAGGGGCTCTAGGTCTACTAACAGTCTAGCCTTTATTTGTACATTCAGCGGTCTAAGAGGGCTTGTGGGAGGTCATCCTTAATATCAGCTCAACCTACGGGGTGGGATCCTGGGATTAAGAGTGAGGGATAAATTGTTAGCACCTGGGCTCTGCTGATATTTTCTCTTATAAAACACAGCAGGGATTAAGTAAAGTTCACTGGATTTGGCAACTCCAACCTCTCTAGAGAGAATGGAGGGAACAGTATGGGGAGGGGACACACAGCATGGGAAGTTTTTTTTATATATATAGGTACTTCCGAGAGAACCAAACTCCATTTGTACTCCCCCATCCTATAGGAACCAGTGCTTAGAGGGGGAGGGGAGTGGGATCAACTGATCAGTCACCAGCACTGTCATCACCGTTGCCCGAGAGGTCGAGAACAGACATCATGGAATCAGACAGCTTGCTGGCGATTTTATCTGCAAATGAAGAAATAGATGCAATCTTTTGGTGACTGGCTTGCCAAAAGAAGGCCTACCCGAGCTGGCCTAAATGAAGCTTGGTCTGCACCAAGCTCCCAAAATGGCTCACGTAATCCCCAAACATTAAAAAAAAACTGATGGGCTGTTGGAAGCCACTATTAAACCTCACAAGTAGAACCATTTATCAACCTGTGAACACCATAATATAACTTCTATCTCAGAGTTTCAACTCTCAGGGCTCCAAATATTTTTGTCTCTTCCAAGAACCAAAATAGTAATTTTTTTTTATATTGTGTTGAACTTAGCACTCCATCCTTACCCTCAAAACAAAGCTCTCACCAGGCATGGTCATGCACACCTGTGACCCTAATGACTAGGGAGGCTGAAGCAGGTGGATCACAAGTGGGAGGCCAGCCTGGGCAACTTGTCAAGACCCTGTCTCAAAATAAAATATTAAAAGGCTGAGGATGTAGCTGAGTGCCGCTGGGTTCAATCCCCAGTACCACAAAAACAAAACAAAAAAACAAAGCTCCCACGGCAAAAGAGCAACACAGCAGTAGTAGCTTTGGGCCTGAATGCTCACAGCTCACATCTCTCATTTGTCCCATTATTCTTCAGGATTCCCTGAGAATGGGTTAGATCTCCTCACAGTACTTGTTGTCTCTTCAGAGTGATCACTCTGTACTGTCAAATGTCTGTTTTGTCTCTTCCACACTCTCTAATAAAACCAGAAGTTCAAGGGCAGTTTATTTCTGGAGTCCTAGGACTCAGTGTAGAGCCAGGCCAAGAATGAATGTTTGGTTATAAAATATGGCCTAGTTCAAAGAATAGGGCTGACAGGGCCAATCAACCCTACCTAGTTTACATTTTGCCTCCACTTATTACTAGCTGTCTCACCTTGAAAGTGTCACTGAATATCTCTGGGCCTCAGTTACCTCACTTACTACATGCGATATAAATCTTTTAGAATGAGTTAGTGAGGGTAAGTGCAACCATCCTTCAGTATCCATAGAGAAAGATTTGGAGGACACCAAATCCAGATTTGGTATTCTGAAGGCCCTTATATTAAAATGGTGTAGTATCTGCATATAAACTACACACATCCTCCTGAATGCTTTAAGTCATTTTTAGATAAAACTTAATACAGGATAGATACTATGTAAATAGTTGTCATATCATGTTGTTTAGGAAATAATGACAAAAATATAGTCTTTGTACATTCAATACAAGTGCAATTTTTTTTCAAATATTTCTGATTTGTAGTTGGTTGAATCTGCAAGTACAGAAGCCACAGATATGGAGGACCAACAATAAAGCATGAAAACCTCAATGGGCCAGCTACACAATGGACCATCATTAAAATGAAGGTAAGGTCTTTCATGTATTGATATGGAAATATCCCTAAGACTATTGAACAGAAAAGTGATGGAGCAAAACCACAGGTTCAGTAGACTAGCATTTGAGTAGAAAAAACAACAAAGAATATATAGGTATTTTCTTGTGTATCAGGAAAGAGACACAAGAAACTAACTGGTTGCCTATGAGAGACCTAGATGACTAGCAGATAGGAAAGATATTTTACTGTATATCCTTTAGGATTTTGAGTGCAATGCCAAATGATAAAGTATAAATTATATAGCCTGTTAACTACCTAATACATAGAAAGTACCTGATAATGTGGCCATATTTATACAAAGACTAGGCCACTGGTTTTCCAAGTGTAGTTCCCAGAGGACCAGTATCAGTTGATTCATTCAATTAGAAACTCTAGGGAAGGGCTCTATATATCTGCCTTAACAAACCCTCCAGATGATTCTGGTACAAGCTAGTTTGAGAACCACTATTCTAGTAGTTGAGCCCCCTAACACATGCCTGCCCCCCAACCCTAGCCTGGAGCTAGACACATGGGTATGCTCATTCAGGAGCCTCTATTCCAGGCCACAAACTAGAACTTTTCAGAGCAAAGAGGCAGCCAAGTACCCCCACCTGTACGCTTCTGCATCTTCTTCTTATTTTTCAAGGCTGATGCCAAAGCCTGACCCTGTTGCAAGGGATCTGTCTCCATGATCCTCTGCAGCATCGGACGGCGGTCCACTGGGCTAACATCCACCACACTGTTGTTCTTGGGAAGGGGGTAGTCCACATTGCGTTTAGCCCACCCCATCTGATGACGGTTTGGATTGGTGCAATACCCAGTGAGGTCTCCAATCTGGAGAGAGAAAGAGGATAATGGTGAGGTCCTGACCTCCAGAGGACCTCCAGAGACTTCTACAAAGGAGGCAGGAACAGGCTTGGTAAAGAATAGGAAGCCTTTATCTGGGTATGATGACACACATCTGTAATTCAAACTACTTGGAATATGAAGCAGAAGAATCTTAAATTCAAAGACAGCCTGGGAAACTTAGACCCCGTCTCAAAAATAAATAGATAGATAGATAAATAAATAAATAAAAGGGGGCTGGGTATGTAGTTCAATGGTTGAGTGCCCCTGGATTCAATCCCCAATAAAGGGAAAATATGGAGCCTAGAGTCATGCAAACCAGGCTTCAATTCTGGCTTCACCATATACTAGCAGGTGCTTAGTTAGCCTCACAACATCAGCTTGCTCCTTTGTCACATGGGAGTGAATAACAGGTAGCCTGTATGACTTTTACCAGAATAAAATGAGCTGGGTGTGGTGGTGCATACCTGTAATCCCAGCGGCTCAGGAGGCTAAGGCAAGAGGATTGCAAGTTCAAAGCCAGCCTCATCAACTTAGTGAATCTCTGAACTTAACAAGACCCTGTCTCAAAATTTTTAAAAAAGGGTTGGGGATGTGGCTCAGTGGTTAAGTGCCCCTGGGTTCAACATCCCACCAAAAAGAATAAAACGAAAATGTAAGGTTACTTGATCAATGACAATTGTATTATAATTTAACAAATATTCTTGGAACCTATTTTGTTCCCAGCTCTGTGTGGGAACAAAATAAAAAAAAGAGTCAAACTCATTTCTACCTTCAGGGAGCAACCAAGCTAAAGAGCATATAACAATCTATCTCATAAGCATGGCATCTGCCCATGAGGGATTCAAGGATGAGTGACAGATGATAACAGTCAACATACTACTGATGGGGAGGGTCACTTCTTTCCCTCTTTTTTTTTTTTTTTTTTTGGTGGTGGTACTGGGGATTGAACCCTGGGGTACTTTACAAATGAGCTGTATCCCTGACCTTTTTGAGACAGGTTCTCGCCAGGTTACCAAAACTGTCCTCCTATCTCAGCATCCAGAGTCACTAGGATTACAGGCATACACAACCATGCCCAAAGGGTCATTGCTAACTAAACACTGGAAAAGCACAGAGCATACTTGGGGGGCACCAAAAAGGGAATGGGGAATGGGAGTGGCAGGAGTGAAAGATGTATGTAAGTACTACAAGCCAGTATTAACAGAAAGTTTATTATATGCCCAGTACCATTCTAAGTTCATATATGAATATACATGTGAGTGTGTGAGTGTATGTGTGTCTTAGTTTAAGTACATTCCTGGATATTTGTACAACCATAAAAATCACCTAACAATGCATCTCTCAGAACATCTCCCCATTGTGAGGCATCATATGTGACTATATTCACCCCTCTGTATATACGTGTTAATTAACTTAATCCTTCTAACAATGCTATGACAAACAAAGCACATGAGGTCACACATCTAACATGCAGTGGAGTAAATTAGAACCTAAGCAGACTAGCTCCAGAGCCCATGCATATGACCACCCACTTCCCTGTAGCAAGGAAAAGGCAAGAGATGGGACTGAGTAAAGCTATTACACCGCACGCACCACTTGGGTTGAGGGCAGAAGCACTATTCACGATGCAGTATACCAGGGAACGCTTTCAGGTTTCTGAGGAAAAAAAGGGTGTGTTCTAGAGCTTAGGAACTCAGTGAAAAATATTACAACTTTACACTGATTTTCCCTTTAAGCAACGGGAAACTGTGAAAACAAGAATAGTGTGATTCCTTCACAGCTGGAGACCACAAATTCTCTTCCAGACTAACTAGAGACTATGGTTTCCTCCTTGGACTGACTGCATGCCCTATGGTGGCCCCTTTTTTTATTATTAATGTTCTAATATACAAACCTGCCTATGTCATTTCCCTGCTTAAGAAACCCTTCCAGATATATAACCATAAAAATAAAAGACAGCTCCTGAAATTAAGCATGTGGAACAATCTCCAAGATGAATTTGTACATGAATCAAGTAAAATGCAGAACTATATGAACAGCATTAAAATAGTTATCTGTAACTGCTTGTGTGGGTATATGTGCACATATAAATATGGAATAGCTCTGAAAAGACATCCAAAAGTCTAATAGTGACTGGCTCCAAGAAAGGAACAGGGTGGCTGAGACACAGAAACAAGAGAAAGATTTACTTCTTGCTGTATAGCTTTTAGTACCTTTTAAATTTTAAAATATGATTTGCATTACCTATTTTAAAAATTTTAAAAAAGAAAAAAATAAATAAGCACAACAGAGGTGAAAATCCCTTTGAAGGCAGGTGCAGTGGTGCACACCACTAATCCCAGTGACCCGGGAGGTTGAGGCAAGAATATAGTAAAGTCAAGGTCAACCTCAACAACTTGGGAAGACCCTGTCTCAAAATTAAAAAAAAAAAAAAAACAGTTGTGCACAACAATGGCACATCCCTGTAATCCCAGCAACCCCAGCACCTTGAGAGGCTAAGGCAGGAGGATAGCAAGTTCAAGTCCAGCCTCAGCAATTTAGCAAAGACTTAAGCAACTTTTTAAGTGGTGGTACTGGGGATTAAACCCTGGGGTACTTTATAAATGAGCTATATCCTTCTTCTCTAACCCACAAACAGTATAGATGAGGGCTCTTAGAACCATGCTGTCTTCAACCTTCACCCCACCCCCTTTCCCATCCCTGCCAATACTCCATGTGCCTCTCATCAGAGTGAAGATGTCTTTCTGAAATGCAGAGATGAGGGAACTGGAAGAAAAAGAGGCTGGAAAAAACCACCTAGAGTCATGCCATGCAAGTCTTGAATAACAGAACTCAGATATAAGAACCTAATTCTATAGGTGCTAGGGAGCCATGAACGGCATTTAATCAGAGGAGGTTAACATGGTCGGACTAGGCCATAAAAAACAGACCTGGGGCATATGTCTAGGTGAGTTGAGGACTGGACATTTACTCTAGAGTTATGGAAATGGTAGAAACAAAGGGAAATTGACAGATTCTCAAAGAGATTTTGAAGGGAAAAACCATAGGACTTGCTGACTGACAGTTATAGCATCTTGGGTACTAAGTGGGAGAAAGAAAAGTCATTTGCAACTTAAAACAATTGAGTGACTAAATAGTAATACCTGTTCTATGGACTAGAACCAGGTCTGGGAAAAAAGCTTGGAAGATTATATTTCTTCTTCTTAGACCTATTATCATTTGGCAAAAGACACACCAGGTCAGGCATCCAGGAACCCACAGGGAGTATATGAACCACTCACACCCACCTTGTAGGAGCTAGGCAAGACAGACTGACCCCTTTCTAGAATGTGGGTAAAGGAAAGGGTTGCCATGAAGAAAGAGGAAAAGTACCTTATATACGGTGGTTTTATTTTCAATGGCATCTGCTATTTTCACCATCGGAGAATGAAGCCACTTAATCTCCATTTCGAGTGGGTCTGTGTCGCCCAACAGCTCATCTGATTCTCCGGTGGCCAAGCCTTTAACAGAACCAAAACCATCATCAGGATCCTTGCTCCTCTCTGCTGTCAGCCCCTTGGTCAGGTGTTAGCAGAAAGGACATGTGGACGCTGCTCAGGGGAGTCAAGTGGGGGAGAAGCTTCTCAGTCCTACTAAAAGGCTACATGAAAAATGATTAAAAGCATGAGTTTTATAATATGACATTCGCCTACTGGGGGCTGGCCTCAGAGTCTTGGCTTGCTAATCTGAAAAATAGAAATTTCACAAGCCCTATACACAGAGGGCTACTGTGAGACATGGCAGAGGAGCCCTATTATTGTTTAACCCAACCATGATGTTGCTCTATAACTGGAAGCTACCAGGATTACCTCCCTAGGACCAGGACTCTGTTTCTTCTGGCCCATTGTCTGGAGTTGGTCTCCACTGTAATCTCAGATGTGCCAACTGCCTTGTGCCACACTATCCTCATACCTCCTATAGTTCTGCCCCCATTCCATTCTTCCTAGTCCCTACTCACCCTTTAAGATCCAGTACTAGGACCAACTCATCCAAAAATGCTTCACTACTAAGCTCTCCCCCACCCTCTTCTCTATGTCCCAGACTTCAATCTTTTGCCTAAATGTACTCTCAGTGATGAAGCCCCACTTGTCCTCATACCCATCAAGAGTCAAGCATCATCCTGAAAACATGATCTCCCATCCCTCTCAAGTTCCCCTGGAGAGAAGTGAAAACTAAAGTTCAGAAAGGGGGAGGGTGACCTGCCTAAAGCCACAGGGAGAATAAACAAGGAAGTAAACAAGTTCTCTTGTCCTCATTTGTAATAAAAGGAAATTAGAAAACCCAGAGAAGAAAATATCTGACCCTCCAAGAGAAACAGATACCAGAAGCTAGGTTACCAAGACATTCTCAACTACCTCACAGTGTCTACACAAGGGTCCAGGGAGTCTTGGGACTGGATACAGAAAGAGGCCAGAGCCACAAAGCCAGGGCTTCAGAGGGTAGTGTCTTGTGAAAAGAAACTTTTTAAAAAGTTTCTGAAAGTCACACTTTAATAATAAAGTCACCTTAATAATAGCTAAAAGGGCTGGGGATGTGGCTCAAGCGGTAGCGCGCTCGCCTGGCATGCGTGCGGCCCAGGTTCGATCCTCAGCACCACATACAAACAAAGATGTTGTGTCCACCGAGAATTAAAAAATAAATATTAAAAATAATAATAATAATAATAGCTAAAATTTACTAAGCATTTATTTACTATATGCAAATTACTGTTCTACATGTCTTTTCCTTTCTCGTGTGCTAAGCATTGAACCCAGGGCTGTGAGCACACTAAGCCACTGAGCTACATTCCCTAGCTATCTTTTACACAGTAAATAAATCCTTACAATCACTTACCATGGGTGCTGTTGTCACCATTTTACAGATGACATCATTGATACAGGGAGAAGTGAAATAACTGTTCAGCCTCATATAGCTAATAAGAAACAAAGCTTGGACTGAATGCAGGCAGTTCAACCTTTCAGCCACCTAGCTACTCAGAGCTGGGTATCTTAGATAACAGGGCAGTAGAGCTGGTTCCAAGGCTACCTTTGCATGCCACTGTCTATGTGCCTTTTGGCAAACATTACCATTTTGTGAATTAGACACCTCACCAGCCAATGGGCATTAAGAAGGAAAGCCTAGGAATACATTTGCCATGGTGGTGGAAAAGCCTATAGCAACAGTAGACAAAGGGCTTTTGAAAGGAACATCTAAACCCACTCCAGGCCAGGTCCCAAGAGATAAGAATTTGCACCTAACAAAAGCTCACAACCATCACCACCACCACCACCACCTGGCCCAGATTACAATTCTCTACCTTGCAGGAAAAGAAATTAGGCTGAGCTTGTTAAACTTGTACAAAACACAAGTAGCAGAACCAGGGAAGAGGAGATTGTAAGTGGGATCTGCCATCAGGTCTGTGTGGCACCATCAGGAGAAGACCAAGTACAACCAGTTATCCATACTTACATTCCATGGTGTCTTCATTGGCCTGCTCAGTATCTTCAATGTCAAAGACCTCAGTCATTTCCTTAACAATCTCAGCACTCAAGTGGGCTGGTAGAGTGTGGGTGGGTGGTGGTGGTGTATAGAAGCTGATCTTTCCACTGCATTGAGAGGTGGAAGGAAATTGATGATGGTCATTGAGAGAAATAATGATCAATCAAAAAGAGGATGAGTTCAAAAGCCAGAAACAGTAAGGGACAAGAAAACGCAGAGTGGCTTCTGAACAATAGGATGAGTTGCTCGATAATCACTGGCACAAAGTCCCAAGCACAACATGCCCTCGTGCCTTGGTTTTCCCCTGCCTTGGGATAGAGGATAGGTAGCCACACCAGCTGTGATAAACACAGATGAGCTATTGTAGAGCCAGACTCCCAGCAGGCCTCATGCTCAGTCCCTTCCTCACCTCACCCAGTCAGCTAGGACAGCTTTAGCAGCCTGCTCCTGACTGTATAAGCCTCCCTTCTTCTTCTTTCCCAAGCGGTGGGCCACTGCAGTCAGAAAGTGCTCAGTGGTCTGGAACCCAGAAACTCCATAGTAGTTGGAAATCTGGTTTAGGAAGGAAAAAAAGAAGTCATTAGGAAGAAAAAAATAGTTCTTGGAGTGGGTAGGGTAGGGCATCCACCAGGGGACCTGCTGTGTACCTCTTCCAGGTTGCAGCGCTGTAAAATGGTCTCCACTGGGGTCACAGGATCTGCCAGCTTCTGCACATGGATGCAGTTACGCAAAATAGTGCCCACCTCGGAGTTGGGTCCTGGGACAATGCCTGGAGCATCCAGCAACCTGATGAACTTGTCTAGGTAGACCTCCTGCATGAATCTGGGGTGGGAGAGAAGAAAAAACTGCATGTGCTTGACATTTAATCATAAAGGTTGAGCCTGGAGAGGTGGGGGAGGGGATAAAGGAGCAAGGAGAAGGTGTCTTACAGAAGCTGAAAAATGTAGAGCTGGTGGGGTCTGGGGCCCTATAGACCTTGGGCTGATTCTAAAATTCAGCGTCTGCCATTGGGGACCAGGCTGCAGAACCATAAGTATGCTTCTGACTCTCTGGGTTTCAGTTGCTCCATCTATGCACCCGAGCAACTCATGATTATCCCAATCTTGCATTGTTCTTATGAGGAACTAATGAGAAGGACCCAGCAGGGTGCCTGTACCACACCTGGGGGTACTAGGAAAATGAGGGACTCCCACGCCCAGGAAAAGAATCAGAGGATTGTACAAAATTAGGAAAGGGATAAGGCTGAAGGAATAGGAGTTTGAGGGAACTTTAGTGTTAAGAAGTTGTGAAGTAGAGGAGCAGGTGCTTACTTGGTAACCCCAGGAACGGCTCCCACGCTGCATGCACGGCTGCGCTTCAGGCTATTGATCAGGCTGCTCTTCCCAACATTGGGAAGGCCTAGAAAGTAGCAGCAGATGACTCAGGGTAGAAATGACCCTCAGGAACATCAAGTCAGACTCTGTGAGGGAAGCCTGGCAGGAGCAGTGATCAGGCCATGGAGAAGCCAAAAACAGAGCCTGGCCTCCTGCCTTCCCACTCTAAGCTCTGATCAAGACCCTTACAAGGCCTTTCTTCCTCTCTTCCTTTTGTGGACATGCTCGGTAAATGTGTTCTTCTCTCTAGATGTGACATCCACCTCCTACCCACAACCAGCCTGGAGAGGAGCTCAATTCAAGGCCTCACAGGCCCAATGCAACAGAAGGTGGACATCAAGAAACGTCTGTAAAACACAGGGCCATCTGTTCTGCTGTGTAATTGCCCCGGGGGATAAGGGGGTTCTCTCCAGATACCAGTCTCTTTGTGCAGCTGTCTTTTCTTGTGATTTTTTTTTTTTTTTTTTGGTATTTAGGCACCTGTGAACTGCTCTCAGCCTGTGAATAGCTTGTTTCTTCCTCCCTGGGTCTCTCATTCTCACCATTCTCTCTGCATGTGCATGAATTTACATATGTAGACTACTCTCTCATATATGTGATTTGGTTTCTATACACCTCTCTTAGTGATTTTCTCATTCCAAACTATGACTGTTTTGTGCTTTTTTTTTTTTTTTTTGGTCTCTCTCCCAGTCTATTTCTCTAGCATCTCTTTTTCTTTTTCTGTGTATGTTTGTATCTAAGCATCTATTTCTCATTCTGGCCATAGTTCTTTCTGATTCTCTACACCCCACCAATTCTGCCTCTTTGTAATTCCTTCTATGCTAACTTCTGTCAGCCTCCTTCTGACCATACCTAAGGTGAATCAGGTAAATGATGGCTATTAGACTCCCATGCCCAGAGTAAGAATCAGAGGATGGTCCAAAATTAGAAGGGGCTAAAGACATGGAAGCCTCCTCTCTATGAGTTCCTCTACATATTTGCTTCCTGAATGTGTTTCATTGTAACTCTTTTTATCTCTGCAGGTATCTCCCTAAGCCTATGTGTGTTTGTGTGTGTTTCTCTCTCTCCACATACAATCTGTCTCATCGGGAGAGAGATACATGAATATATCTGTCTCATCGTAGACATGTTCATGTATCTCTCTCCCGATGACTCTAGATTGTGTTAGAGGGTTATAGTGTATCTAGGCACATGAGTGTTACCCTATGACTCTATTTGCTTTAAGAGAACAGAGTTGGGGTGAGTACATGTGGAAAAGGCTTGGTCTGCATGCATTGGCCCCTCTGTCTCCAGATGTGCATCTGCTGAGTGTGTACAAGATTCCACACATGTAGGTATATGTGTGTGTGTGTGTGTTTACGGATATATATGTGTACTCAAGTCTGTGTGTGTGTGTTTCTTTGTGTCTATATATCTCTCTTTGAGTCTGCCTTCATCCCTGAATGTTCTTTCTTTGGGTATGATGTCTGCACTCTATATACATGGGGTGTCCTTATCCTTTCTATGCCTCCCTCTGTAGGTTTCTGTACACACAAATTTAACTCAATGTCCCTTTTGGTATTTCTTTTTGGTCATTATATCCCTCTCTCTCTGCATCCCTCTGTCATTTAAATTTGTCTAATTCTTTCATTCTCCACCAACCCTGCCATCTGGCCTTCCTGTTTTATTTTTCTGCATCTTCCTCTGTCTATTCAAGTATATGTATCTATACATTCTCAACTGTCCAACTCTCTCTCCATTTCTCTATCTTGGCTTTACTTTCTCTGCCTGATGATCTGTCTTCATTTGTCTCTCATGATTTCCCTAGTCCCTTCCCATGATCCTTCCCTTAGTACCCTGGGTTCCATAAAAGCTCAGGATTAAAACTCAGCCCTGCCTTGTCTTGCACTGGGCTAACTCCACAAGTCTTTTTTTTTCCCCCTTTTTCTGGGTTTCAGTGTCCTCATCTATAAAAGAGAGAGAGTAACACCTCCTTCCCACAGCTCTGACAAGATGAGATGATAACAATTCCAAGCTTGGCACTATGTATGTGGTCCATGGTTCTAACATTCAATAAACTGTGGTGACTATGAACGTGCTTTTCCATGTCCACCTATCCAAATTACAGCTCAGAAAACCCTTTCTGAACCACTCCCTTCTTCCCCCAAAAGGCATATTTTCCCCAATGAAATCCCTCTTCAAAGAAGGAACCTAGACCCCAAGACTGTTCACCATGCCTTACCCACGACACCCACACGGATGTGGGTGCGTACTTCACCCAGGCGGCAATAGTTTCCCAGAACCCTCATGAGATTTTCAGCTCCAAAGCAAGCTTTGCTTTTTAGCAGCGATTCAGGGGCTTGATCCACTGGCACATTACACCGATTCTGGAAAATAAGGGCTGTTACAGAAGAGGCATCAGGTAGCAGATGAAATCTGAGTCCAGATTTTCAACTTAGAGGGAAACATTCAGGAAGTCCCTGTGATCATCAAACTCCTCAGCCTAAAACAGAGGGCTTCTCAGACAGGTACTGAACACCTACTCTTTACCACTCCCCTCCACTGTCTTTGCATCTCCAGATTTCTCTTGTCTCTGCTTCTGACTTCACATGTTTCTTGCTTCCCATAGAAGGGGGCAGGGTGGCATCCTGGCTCTAGACAAGTCATGTTTGAGTTCCAGTTCTACCTCTCATAGGCCTATTGCAAGCAAAGCCTGCTTCCCTTCTCTAGGCCTCATGTGCACAACAAGAATGCCTGCCCTCCTTGCCTCTACAGGGATGAGGAGGTGACTGAACCACAGACTACATTCCCTTGACACCTCACACAAGACAAGGCCATCCCAGCCTCCACATCTTTATTCCTAATACCACCTCCTCTGCCCAGAATGCCTTTCCTCCTTTTCTTCATCCCTTACTCACCTCAACATTGTTTCTAGTGCCACAAAGTTAGAATTAAACTAAACATCCATCAATAAGAAATAGGTTCAAAAAGCCTATCTGGCATATCCTTAAGGTAGAATACAAATGTAACACAACAGGTTTCTTCTTTCATTTGTTTGTTTTTTGAGGTACTGGGGATTGAACCCAGGAGCATTATACCACTGAGAAGCACATTCAGTCCTATTTGTTCTTTTAAAATTTTGAGACAGAGTCTTAATAAATTGCTGGCCTTGGCCTCAAACTTGCAATCTTCTTGCCTCAGCCTCCTGATTGTCTGGGATTACAAATTTGCACCACCATGCCCAGCTGGAATACAACTGTTCAAAACATCTTTGCCTTCAAAACAGCCACAAAATTGGGCTCAGTAGTAGACTGCTTATCTAGCATGCACAAGACTCTGGGTTTGATCACTAACAGCACACAAACACATGTGAGAAAAAAAAAAAAAGGTCAAAAGACTATAAATGAGACAACATATTTCTCAAAGCCATAAAAGTTCAAAGTTATCTAAATAAATCCAACATAGATTAACCCTGTTTATATAGGGATTTCTGTTTGGGAAATGTTGATTTGAGAATCACATGTCCCTGGGAATAAAAACGGGCATGCCTACAATAGAAAAATAAAAACATGGGGCCGGGGTTGTGGCTCAGTGATAGAGCGCTTGCCTAGCAAGAATGAGGCACTGGGTTCAATCCCTGGCACCACATAAAAATAAAATCAAATAAAATAAAGGTACTGTGTCTATCTATAAAAAAATTTTTAAATAAATAAAAACATTAATACTATTAAGTATTGGCAAGGGGACAGGGAACCAGGTGTGGTGGTGTATGCCTATAATCCCAGTGACTCAGGAGGCTAAGGAGGATTGCAAGTTTGAAGTCAGCCTCAGCAACTTAGTAAGACCCTGTCTCAAAATAAAAAAAAAAAAATAGGAAGACTAGGGATGAAACAATCTTGGGTTCAAGACCCAGTATTTAAAAAAGATATAGGGGGTCCTATTCATCTACCCCACTGGTGGGAGGATAAACTGTGACAGCCATTATGAAAGCAATTCCATCTATGTTGTGAAAAATGCAAAATGCACAAAGCCTATGTATGACCCAGTGATTCCATTTCTCAGTACCTAACCCACACCAATACTTGCCTCCATGCCAAGGAGAATGTACAAGGGAATTTGTGGAAGTACAGATTATAACAATGAAAAATGGTAAACTAGGGGCCTGGGATGTAGCTCAATAGTAAAGTGCTTGCCTAGCATTCTTAAGGCCCTGGGTGCCATTCCCAGCACTACAAAAAATACTAAGTTTAATGCCTGGGTTGGGTTTGTGGCTCAGTGGTAGAATATTTGCCTAGCATGTGTGGGGTACTGGATTTAAGCCTCAGCACCACACAAAAATAAAAAATAAATAAAATAAAGGTATTAAAAAACTAAGTTTAATGCCTGGTGCAAAACTGGAAAAAAAAAAAGTTCCCCTAGCACCCAAATTCTCTCTCTAGAAGCAACCAATGTTTCTGTAATACTTTTTCATAATAAAAAATGTATTTCTATATTAATAATATGATTAACAGTAAAATATAACTTTCTTATATTCATATATGAATATACAACCAATGAAACTCCACTTCATGTATAAACACAAAAATGGGATCCTAATTAAGGCTCAACATTGAAGGCACAGTTCAATTACTAAAGGGATAAAGGACCCATTCCATATCATAACTCCCTAACCCTGGTCCTAGGCTACCCTGAAAAAGGATAGATACCCTGATCCCAGACTTACCAGGTTTTTGACCTGATGTTGGGTGCTGGCCTTAAAAGCCACAGTTGGCAGCTCATTACGAAGGTAATCCAACCACTTCTCCACAATCTCCTTAGGAACCAAGTCTGGGGAAAATAGGAACAGATGGGGTTGGCAAGGAGAACATCACCTCCATGGCTCACTCCAAAGACATATCCATAAACACCGAAGGGTAGGGCCACCTCCTGCCAATAGGTCTCTCCACTGGCTCTGTCAGTCCCTGCCCAGTCTCCAGATGGGAGTTACAAAGGAGAGTCTGGTCTACGGGACCAGTTGGCCCTCCCTGAAGGCAACTGTTCGCTCAGGGAAAAAATGTGCAAACTAGTTGTTTGGTCCCAAATGGCCTCCTTCCAAGTCAAGGTGCCCAAGGTGCCAGAGGCCTGCCAAAGACTGTTTTCCCTCTCAAAGGGTTGGAGATATAGCTCAGTGGTAGAGTACCCTTAAAAAATAAGTTTAGTGCCTGGTACAAAAATTAATAAAGTGTTCCCCTAGCACAAAAATTCTCTCTCTAGAAGTATTAAGGATGTAGTCAGTGGTAGAGCACTCCTGGATTCAAACTCCAGTACTGTAAAAAGAAAAATAACAACTATCACAAGAAAGACTATCATTTGTGAAGTACTGACCATGTACCAAACATTAACCCTCAAACAAACCTGTCAGGTTGGGACATTCATGACCCATTTTATAAACAGAGAAATAGGAGATCTCAGAAGTGACATGACTTGTCTAATAACTCAAGAGAAAATAACACAGGTAGGATGAGACACAAACCTGATGATTCCTCAGTTCATATGCTCTTTTACTCCAATCTTTGAGTTCCAGTTTGGGGAAGAGAAGAGCTCTCCAGGACTGTCAAGTCATAAAAATGGCTCAAAAATGGCAAGAATGGTGACCTGAAAGGTTGACTTCACGTCCACCTTGCATTACACTCATTTGTGTGTGTATGTATTTGTGTACCTTCAGACAATATTCCTGGCTTTGAAAACTGGAACAAGAATTTCTACCCAGCATGACAGTTATGAGTACCAATGTGTTGCTCGATCTATATCTGGTATGAGCTAGTCTTTCAAGAAGGCTGACCCCTTCCCTGCCTTACTCAATCCAGCCAAACACCTACCAATCTTGTTCAAGACCAGGACCAGCTTCTTGTTGCCCTCTGCCCGCAAAACAGCCTCCTCCATTTGGAAACACCGACACCCCAATGGGTCTCTGGCATCCAGGACTTCCAGAATCACATCAGAGTATTGTACTACCTGCACAGCAGAGGACAGAGGGATGAAGGCAGGGAATAGAGTGGACAGTAGTCATGTAGGCTCATGAAAGAAAAGGTCTCCATTTCAGTCAGGAAAAATCAGAAATGGAAAAGAAATGAAAATGGATTGGGACCCTCCCAAAAAGGTCTTAAGAAATGGATCCCTGCACCTTACGGAACTCCTTGTAATAAGCCTTCCTTGTAGCCTCATCATCCAGCTGAGGAAACATATTTAATTCCTGCAAAACCTCCTCCTAAAAGAGAAAATAAAGAGAATGGATTGGGGAAAGAAGGGACGAGAAGGGGGAAAAGACACAGAGTACAGAAGTGTACATGCTCAAGGGCTTTGGAAACCACAGGAGGCTAGGGAAGCCATGTCAGTCTCAGTCCACCTAAAAGTAACTTTGACCAACCCACACAGTTGAAAACTGGAAAAAGAATGAACAGAACAACATGGTACATGTGTTTAGCTATGTATATGCATATACTTGAGCACCAGTCAGACACCTGAGCATGCACAGTGGAGTGTAAGGGAGGGATGTGAGGAAAACAATCTATGGTAGATATAGAATTGGGAAGCCAAAATCTGCACTATATATCAGGAGTTGGTAATTGCATATTCTGTGTTTGAATCAAGAACAGATGCCAGAAAAGCAGTGAGAAGGCCCAGAAGGAAAACGAAATCCCCCCATATGCTTCTCTCTCTCAACCCTCCCCTTTATACTCTTACTCCCTCTTTTGTACCCCCTCCACTCATCACACCTTTCCAAGCCCCCAACCCTACCACCACTCCCAGTTTGGGGCTCAAGTTTGGGAGAGAGATGCTCTCCAGAGATACCTAGTCAGAAATAAGGTTCAAAATGGCCCCTTATCTCCCCTTTACCCTCCCCCCCGTCCCTAATCTTTCCTCTCTGTACTTATTCCTTTCTTCCCCTCCAACAACCTCACACCCTTCCTGTCCCTTTTGCAGTGTGACAGCAAACCCACACTAATCCCACCCAGGGGCACAGGCTGCTCTCTTACCTTGCGTTCAAACTCCTCCTGGCGTCTCAGGACATCCTGACAGTAGCTCTCAATGGTCCTGCGTCTGTGTCTCTCTTGCTCCCGGGCAGCCTGCTGCTTCTCCCTCATCTCCTCAACCTACCAAGTGAACAGATTGCTAGGACTAGAGCTGACTAGATCTACATACTAAGAAATGGATGACAGAGTAAATAGTGCTACATGGCAGAGGTAAGAGAAACTGGGATACAGAGTGAGGGCAGACAGAACAGCAGGAAATAGAGTACTTGAGAGGAAGAAATTGGAGAAATGAAGGGAAGGAGATAGTGGTAGAGAAAAAAGAGAGTGGACACAGTGGCACACACATGTAATCCCAGAGACTCATGAGGCTGACAGGAGGATCAGAAGTATTGAACCCAGCCTAGGTGACTTAGAAAGACCTTGTCTCAAAAATAAAAAGGGTTAAGGCTGGGATTGTAGCTCAGTGGTAGAGTGCCTGCCTAGCATGCGTGAGATACTAGGCTCAATCCCCAAGCACCACATAAAAATAAATAAAATAAAGGTATTATGCCCATTTACAACTAGAAAAATACTTTTAAAAATAAATAAAAAGGGCTGAGGATGTAGCTCATTGCATAGAATACCCCTAGGTTCAATCCCCAGTATCACAAAAATAAATAAATAAATAAATAAGAAAAAGAAAAAGAGGGTATGCGAAGCTAAGAGACTGCATTATAAGCAGAGAGGAAGCACTTAAGACCAGACAAGAAAAAAGGACAAGGTCCTGGGATATAACCTCATTTTAAAAGTTGGAAGTAAAAGCTGGATGCCATGGTGCTGGCCTGTATTCCCAACTATTCAGGAGGATAAAGGAGGTAGATCCCTTCAGCCCAGGATTTCAAGGATACTCTGGGCAACATAGATATCCAGTCTCAAAAATCACACAAGCAAGCAAGCAAACAAAAAAGCAGGAAGAAGAGCAGCAAGAGAGAAATGCAAAAGGTTGGTCAAGAGGAAGGAAACATTCAGGCGAGTGCAATGTCAAAGTCAAAATCGGGAATGCTTCAAGGAAAGCATGGTCTCAAATGCTGAGAATTCTACTAAGATGAGAGAAAAAAGCTATCCATGAATATGGCATGAAGGTTGGCACTGGAGAAGCCAACAGGGGTGGTTTCCATGGAGAAGTGGGAATGTAAGCCAGAGAGTAATGGATCGGGACATGAGGGGGAAGTCAGCAAACAGAAACACTAAATCCTATATCAAGGTAACCTCCCTCCCTCACTTTCCCCATCCACAAACAGCCTCAAGAATCCTAACATCTCTCACCTCTACCCTTCCACTCAATACTTCTGCAGATCCAGCATTTAAAACAGGCCCTCTCCCTCCCCCAAGGTAAAGAAGGGCTCACCCTCTTCTTCTTTAATTCTGCCTCCCGGCTGGCATGATCATTGCAATGAACAAACTGGGGAGCGGAGGGCACTTTTGAAGTTGCTTTCTTTCCATTTTGCTTTATAGGCTGGTCGCCACACAAGAAAAAAAAATCAAACAGAAAATAAACCCAAAGAAATCACCCACAGAGGTTAAACCTTGTTCAGAGGACTGTAGCTCTGGAGGGAAAGAAAGGAGTAGGCCCAAAGGGCTTCATCCCTAGAGAACTGCCTGTTTGGCTGAGGAGAGACCCTCCCTTACTTACCCAGGCAAGGACTAACTAAAAACTCCAGGAAAGTGGTGGGGGCAGGGGCAGCTGGAAAGGTTTACCAAGGCCAAGGGAAAAGATTTCTAGACAAGTAGTTCCCAAAATGTGGTCCCTGGGCCAACCACAGCAGCACCAGGGGACTTGGTAGAAATACAAATTATTAAATGCCATGCCAGACCTACTAAATAAGAAGCTTTGGGGCAGCACCCAGCATTCTGTTTAAAGCCACCCTAAATGATTCTGGAGGGTGGTTTAAAGTTTGTAGTCAGGCATGGTCATGTCTGTAATCCCAGTTACTCAGATAGCCAAAGCAAGAAGATAACAAGTTTGAGGCCAACAACTTACAGAAACCCTCAGCAATTTAGCAAGATCCTGTCTCAAAATTTAAAAAAAAAAAAAATAGAAAGGGCTGGGATGGGGGCTGGGGTTGTGGCTCAGAAGTAGAGCGCTAGCCTACCATGCTTGAGGCACTGAGTTTGATCTCCAGCACCACATAAAAATAAAATAAAGATATTGTGTTTGCCTACAACTAAAATATATTAAAAAAAGAAAGGGCTGGGATGTGGCTCAGTTATATAGTGTCCCTGGGTTTCAATCCCCAGTACCACAAAAAATACATTAAAAGTTTTTTTAAATGGAACTGGGGTAGCAGTATAGCTCAGTGGTAGAACTCTTGCCTATCATGGCACAAGGTCCTGGGTTCTATCCCCAATACCATAAAATATAAATAAAGAAAGCAGATGTGAGGGCTGGGGATAATAGCTTAGCAACACAGCTCTTTCCCAGCACGAACTGATGCCCTGAGTTTAATCCTCAGCACTTTTAAAAAAATGGGGAGTGAGATGGAGTTGTAGCTCAGTGGTAGAGCATTTGCCTAGCACATGTGAGGCACTGGGTGAGACCCTCAGCACCACACAATAATAAATAAATAAAATAAAGGTATTCTGCCTATCTACAACTAAAACTATATTTTTAAAAATGGGAATGACAATAATCCCGACCAACGTAAATCAAGCATAAAAAGCAATGTATGGCTTATAGTGGGAACTTAATATATGCTGCTGAATCTCTGCTGCAGCTACCAAAAGCCAGGTCTACTAATTCCAATGTGGTGCTCTGTCCAGAGTCAGCCAATATCTACTGACCTGATCTCCAATAATGGGCATACCTTAAGTGTGAGCCACCCCATATGATTGTGGAGCCAACTTACCTTCTTACAGCCTTTGGAACCTTTACCTGGCTTTTTATTTTCTGCAAAAAAAGAAAAAAAGGAAGGAATCATCATACATCTATCCAAATTTGGTCACACCTTAATCAAGGTCAGGCCACACTGAAACCTAAAAACCCTCATACACTGTGTCTATCTAGATTCAGCGTAAGACAGAGATGCAGATAGTAACAACAGTATCAAAGAAATATAGGATATAATGTTTTGAGAGTTATTTCAATGTAAACTCAAACAAATTTTCAGAGAATTCTGTAGTTACCTAAATGTGTGCTTGTGACTACAAGCCTCCAGTGCCAATCTCCTTGTTTGGGGCACCTTAATAATTTCAGAGTCAGGGTGAGATCAGGGAGCAAGAAGCAAGGTAAGGTGATCTGAGGATGCCCAGCAGGCTAATCCTGCAAAAATGGCCTCAGCATGTGAGGAGAGAACTACCCCTTCCTGCTGGCTCTGCTCTGGCCATCGCCTCTAAGAGACTTGACCTACTCACTAAACTGCTGCCTCCCTTGGATCCAAGAAAGAG
Source organism: Marmota flaviventris (assembly GCF_047511675.1). Taxonomy (NCBI): domain Eukaryota; kingdom Metazoa; phylum Chordata; class Mammalia; order Rodentia; family Sciuridae; genus Marmota; species Marmota flaviventris. Next base: position 46,363,652 of record NC_092518.1, on the reverse strand, counting down.
AGAGCTACCACTTCTCCAACCATGCCTTAGGAACTTAAGAGGCCTTTCCCCAACTTCAAAGAGAAGTCCCATCTGTCACCCCCTTCACAGCTGGCCTCCTGGGGAAAAATGTTTTCCCTTAATTCTCACCACTTTCAAGGGGGTCAAAGGAATTCCTAGAGAGGGAGGAGGTTCTGGAAGGTCAAGATATATACAAATGTATGAGCAGTTCGAGATTACCACACACAAAAAAAGGCTCCACTATCATATGGGGTGGTTCACACTGAAGCAGAGTTAATACAGGAAACAGAACTTAAATATTACTGCAAATCTGTAAGGAAGTTCAAGAAGATACTTCAAAGGAACTGTGTGAGAAAGATTCCTAAAACTTAAGGGATCATTTCTATAATTACTGAAGAACTTCTGTTACTAGAGAAGTTTCTTGAATATGTAGGACTAAGTCTTGGGGGAAAAAAAGATTCCCAAAAGTTGATATTGAATAGAAATGTAATAGATGTAGTAGAAAACAGAATGGACATCAATAACCATCAAATTAATATTAACCTAGAATACTCTTCTGACAGACAATTAATATCTACAATATATAAAGAACACAAAAACTTTACAACAAAAAATCAAATAACCCAATTAATAAATGGGCAAATGAATTAAACAGACTTCTCAAAAGAAGAAATAGAGATGGCCAATAAATATATGAAAAAACGTTCAAAATCATTAGCAATTAGGGAAATGAAAATCAAAACTACACTGAGAGGCTCAAGTTGTGGCTCAATGGTAGGGCATTTGTCTAGCATGTGTAAGGCACTGAGTTCGATCCTCTGTACCACATACATACATACATACATACATAAATAAAGTTATTTTAAAAAAACCACACTGAGATTTTATGTCACACCTATCAGAATGGCAGTCATCAAGAATACAAACAATGATAAATGCTGGAAAGGATGTGGATAAAAAGGAACATTTTTATACTGTTAGTGGGATTATAAATTATTATAACCACTATGGAAATCAGTATGAGGTTCCTCCAAAGGCTAGGCATAAACCACCCATCTATACCACTCCTCAGTATTTATCCTGAAGAATTAAATTCATCATACTATAGTGATACAAGCATACCCATGATTACAGCAGCACAACTCACAATAGCCAAACTATGGAACCAACCTAGGTTTCCATCAATGGATGAACAGATAAAGAAAACATGGTATATATACACAATGGGATTTTATTCAGCAATAAATAAAAATGAAATCATTACATCTGCAGGAAAATAGATGGAACTAGAGATCATTATGTTAGGTGAAATAAATCAAACTCATAAAATTAAGGGTCATATTTTCTCTCATATGTGGAAGCTAGAGAGGAAAAGGAAAAGAAAGATGTGGGTGAATCTCATGAAAATCAAAGGGAGATCAATAGAGGAAAGGGTCCAAGGGGTGGGGAATGGGGAGGAAGGGAGAAGTGCTGGGGGTGATATTGGCCAAATTATGTAGTTATATTGTATATTGTGTGCATGCACAAATATGTAACAACAAATACCATCAGTATATATAACACACCAATAAGAAATGTGGGAGAAAAAAATATTAAGCTAGAGGACTAAAGGAGAGAGCTTACTTTAAACAAAAAATCCAAAAGAAATGGAAATTATAATGAAAAAAAAAAAAGGAGATAGAAGAGAAAAAGGTACAAATGGAGACACAATAGCTTTCTTAAATAATATATGAAAGTTCCTTAAATCAAAAACAGGCTTGAGGATCCAGATTGAAAAGGCACATGGAGGATCAAGATTAAAAAGCATCCTGAGGCTGGGGTTGTGGCTCAGTGGCAAAGCACTTGCCTAGTATTTGTAAGGCACTGGATTCGATCCTCAGCACCACATATAAATAAATAAATAATAAAGGTATATCAACAACTAAAAAATACTTTAAAAAAGCATCCAAGTGTGGTAGTGCATGCCTGTAATCTAAGTTACTTAGGGGGCTGAGGCAGGAGGGTTGCAAGTTTGAAGGTAGCCTCAGCAAATTACTAAGACCCTGTCTCAAAATAATAAATAAAAATGGCTGGGAATATAGCTCAGTAGTAAAGGACCCCCTGGGCTCAATCTACAGCACAAAAAAAAATAAAATAAAATTTACAACAAGGGGGCTAGAAGTGTAGCTCAGTAGCAAAGAATGTGCTTAGCACATGTAAAGCCCTGGATTCAATCCCCAGCATGGCAAAAGAAAATTAAAAAAAAAAAGACTAATCAAAAACAAAACAACAAACAAACAAACAAACAAACAAACATATCCTAGGCATATTCAAATAAAATTTCTGAACTCCATGGCTAAAGAGAAAAATCATATAAGCTTCCAAACAGGAGCCTTTAACAAATAAGAGAGAAGCAAACAGCATTCCCAAATCTGCAACAGCTATTTCAAGTTGAGTATCCCTTATCCAAAATAAAAGGGATCAGAAGTGTTTTGGAGCTGGACATGGTGCCCGAAGCATGTAATCCTAGCTACTGGGAAGGCTGAGGAAGGCAGCTCTCAGGTTCTAGCCCAGTCTTAACAATTTAGTGAGACCTTGTTCTCAAAAAATAAAAAAGCTGGGGATATAGTTCAGTGGTAAATTGCCCCCAGGTTCAATCCTCAGTACTGAAAAAATAATAATAAATAAGAATTTTGGATTCTGGAGTATTTACATATACATATAAAATATCTTGGGGATGGGACCCAAATCTAAACATGCAATTTATTTATGTTTCACATATACCTTACAACATATCCTGAAAATAATTTTATACAATATTTTTAAATTAACATGTATGAAACAAAATTTCAGTGTGGAATTTTCCATTTGTTACATCATGTGAGCACTAAATACATTTCAGATTTTGGAATACTGGATTAGGGATGCTGAATTTGTACAAAGATCTGAGAAAATGGACTGTATATCAAACCAAATTCCTCTATCTGACCAACAGATGACTCTTATGTGAAAATAAAAGACATTTTCAGACATGCAAAGATTACCATCTGTTTCCCTTCTGGTAAAACTACTTGAAGAAAATAAAAATTAGGGGTTAGCTTAGAGAAGCAAAAACATGAAATCACACTAAAAGCTTCACTCTGTAAGATAGTATCAAAACAGCTATTATTGGGCTGGGGATGTGGCTCAAGCGGTAGCACGCCTGCCTGGCATGCGTGCGGCCCGGGTTCGATCCTTAGCACCACATACAAACAAAGATGTTGTGTCTGCCGAAAAACTAAAAATAAATAAATAAATAAATATTTAAAAAAAAAAAAAACAGCTATTATTGTTGGGCACAGTGGCACATGCCTATAATCCCAATGGCTGGGGAGGATGAGGCAGGGGGACCACGAGTTCAAAGCCAGCCTCAGCAATGGCAAGATGCCTAGGCAACTCAGTGAGACCCTGTCTCTAAATAAAATGCAAAATAGGGATGAGGATGTGGCTCAGTGGTTCAGTGCCTCTGAGTTCAATCCTCAATACCAAAAAAAAAAAAAAAAAAGCTATTATTTAACTTTTTAACATGATAGAGAAATACAGTTTTAATTATGCTTTTGTCTTTTTTTCAATACTGGGAACTGAACACAGTGCCTTATGCATGCTAGATAAGCACTCTACCAGTGACCCACATCCCAGCCCTAATTATGTTTGTTAATTCCTAATATAACTTTAATTACTCGGGTAGGATTATTTATTTTTTTCCCACCTCTCATCCTTTAATCCCCTTCCTCTACTGATCTCCTTTTGATTTTCATGAGATTTGCCGCTATTTTTCTGAGCTTCCACATATGAAAGAAAACATTCAACACTTAACCTTCTCAGTTTGACTTATTTTGCTTCCATTGTGTGTATATATCACATTTTCTTTATTCATTCAACCACTGGACACCTGAGTTGGTTCCACAGTTTGGCTAATGTGAATTATGCTATTTAAACATGAATATGCATGTACCACTATAGTATGATAAGTTTAATTACTCAGGATAAATATTGAGGAGTGGTATAGCTGGGTCATATGGCAGTTCTATACCTAGCCTTTGGAGGAACCTCATACTGATTTCCATAGTGACTGTAATTTACAATTCCACCAACAGCATAAAAGTATTCCTTTTTCTCCACATTCTCTCCAGCATTTATTATTATTTGTATTCTTGATGACTGCCATTCTGACAGGTATGACATGAAATCTCAAGTGTAGTTTTGATTTTCATTTCCTTAATTGCTAATGATGTTGAGCATTTTTTTCATATATAGTTGGCCATCACTATTTCTCTTGAGAAGTATCTGTTTAATTCATCTGCTCATTTTTAGTTATTTGATTTTTTTGTTGTAAAGCTCTTTGAGTTCTTTATATATTATAGACGTTAATCCTCTGTCAGAAGAGTAGTTATCAAAAATGTTTCCCATTCTGTAGGTTCTCTCTTCACATTCCTAATCATTTCCATTACTGTGCAAAAGTTGTATAATTTGATGGTGAAGGATTATTTTAAAACTTTATCAATTGAGCAAAACATAAACAAATGAAGCAATAAGAGGAAATCAACAATAAAAATAAAATAGTAGAAATTTGATCAAATACACGTAGAAATTCGACCAGATAATTTAGTTACCATAATGAATATATGTTGAATTTCCCTATTAAAAAAACATATACAACAAAAACAGAAACCATGTCTGCTTTTCTTACAAAGTACTCATGTTGCAACAAAAAAGAATGTGAGGATTGGAATGAACCAGGTCTGGCCATTTTACTCAATAATTTCCATCTGTCTAACTTCCCTGGAAACTGAGTGCCTGTGCTGGCTGGATACAGGCACACAACGAAAGAAAATACATCACACTGAAAAGAGAAAAGCATCTGCTTCAGAGGGAAGAAGTGAAGGGGGGAACAGTGAAGAGAAAAGGGGAGGGGTGCCATCTCATCACTCCCACTACTGCAGCACTCTCAGGAGCCTCTGTATATTGGTTTATCAACAGCTTCAGAAAGAAAACAGCTACAATATTGCAGCTGGCAGATGGCAGTACTTATTCTGGCTCACCAACTACATAGCTATATGACCCTGAACAATTTTGTTTCTATTTGCTTGTTTTTGAGATGAAGTGTCTGCTATGTTGCCCAGGCTGGTCTCAAACCCCTGAACTGAAGCAATCTTCCCAAGGAGCTGGGACTATAAATGTACACCAATGCACCAGGCTGAAGATTTTTTTTAAAAAATCTCTGAGCCTCAATGTCTATATCCAACATCTAGGCCAAAAACCACCAACTCTCACATGGATATTCTAAAACTGATCTCTTCATTCATCTCTCATCCCTCATTTCCCACGCTCTAGGTGCCTATACTTCCCCTATACCCTGTACACCCACCTCTGCACTGACTTCATCTATCCCATTCTCCCTCTACCCTGTCATCAAACGCCACATGATTCAATATAAAAACATCATTATGTACCACTATAATAAAAATAAACCAATATACAGAGGCTCATGAGTGCTGCAGTACTGGGAGTGATGAGACAGCACAGCTCCCTTTTCATCTTCACTGTTCCCCCCTTTACTTCTTCCCTCTGGAGCAGATGCTTTTCTCTTTTCAGTGTGATGTATTTTCTTTCATTGTGTGCCTGTATCCAGCCAGCACAGGCACTCAGTTTCCAGGGAAGTTAGACAGATGGAAATTATTGAGTAAAAATCCCATGGAGGGATCAACACTACCCTAATTCTTCAACCTGTCCTTGGGAACATTCCTCAACCTCCTGCCTTGAGACTTCACTTTCCCAATAACAATGCTTCACTTGCAGGCCTCTCAAAAAGTGGTGCTTCTGTCTGGAACACAGTTATTTTGTGGCCAGTAGGTAAAAGACCTGTCCTCCAGACTTACAATTGTCAGTCTGTAACTATTACTTCTTGTTAAAAAGGAAAAGAAAAAAGTAGGATTAAACCCTGCTCTTTGAGGACCCCACATTGCTGCAGTATCTGTCACCTAATTGTCACTTTTCCTGATTTATTAAAGTACCTGGATCACTGCTTTACTTTCAACCCAATTTGTGTCACCATCAACCTGGATAACTTTGAAGATGAGGATTAACTATTCCAATAACCTGGGTTTTCCCATTTCCTTGACATCCTCACCTCTAGGTACCTCCACTCCATCTCAGTCACTCACCCACCCATCCATTTGGTTATACCTATAGAGGCATCACCTATAATTGCTCAGACTTCTACAAGCAGTCACAGATATCCCTCTCTCCTATCTTCAAATTCATATAACTTTCTACAGAAATGAACCATCTGTTTAGCTCTTTATTCTTCAGTCACCCCCACCTCTGTCCAACTAACATTCCACATTCTATCAGTATAATCATGCTCTCACACAAAGCCTCAATTCCCTTGCCCTTCCATCACCTCACTGGGATATATTTGCCAGTGTTTGTTGAACAACCTGTCAACATTATACACCTGTAATAAAACTGATGGTCATAAGCATTTAACGTAATGAAACACTCCCCTTTTGCCAGGCACAGCGGTGCACAACTGTAATCTCGGTGACTGGGGGCAGGGTTTAGGCAGGAAGATTTCAAGCTTGTGGCCAGTATCGGCAACTTGGTGAGACCCTCAGCAACATATTAAAAACCTGTCTCAAAATCGGAAACTTGGAATGCAGTTCAGTGTGCAAAAAGCATCCCAGGTTCAATGCCGTGTGTGTGTGTGTGTGTGTGTGTGTGTGTTTGTGTGTGTTTATACTTCCCCTTTAAATAACCACTCAAACATGTACCTATAATTGTATTGGGAGGGGCTGGGGTTGTGGCTCAGCAGTAGAGTGCTTGGCTAGCACGTGCAAGGCCCTGGGTTCGATCCTCAGCACCACATAAAAATAAATAAATAAATAGATAGATAGATAGACAGACAGACGGATGGATGGATGTAAAAAAAATTGCACTGGGAGGGGATCAAGGGTCTCATGAAAATCTAAGGGATATCAGTAGAGGAAAGGGACCAGGGGGATAGGAGGAGGGGAGCGAAGAGGGGAGGGAGGGGAGCAAGGAGAGGAGAGAGGAGGGGAGGGGAGTTTGTTCGAGTCATTGTTACATTGTGTCAATGTATAAATTGGTAAAAACAAATCCCATCATTATGTACCCCTATAATAAAAATAATAAATGTACAGAGAAAAAATAAAATAAAAATGATTTTATTTCATGGTGTATGGTGGTACACGCCAGTAATCCCAACTACTCCAGAGGCTGAGGCAGGAGGATTTTAAGTTCAAGGCCAGACTGGGCAACTTAGTGAGATCCTGTCTCAAAATTTAAAAAGAAAAAAAAAAAAGGCTGGGATGTGGCTCAGTGGTATAGACTCTCTGGGTTCAATCTCAAATACTACAAAAAATTATATTTGAGTTAGGGATGTAGCTAAGCAGGAGCACACCTGCTTACCAAACATAAGACCCTGGATTTGATATGTAATTCCAGAAAAAGAATGTAATCCCAGTCACTCAGGCTGCTGAAGCAGGGGATCCCAAGTTTTAGGCCAGCCTTGACATGACAACTTAGCAAGACCCTATCTCAAAATAAAAAATAAAAATGGCCAGGGATGTAGCTAATTGGCAGAGCACCCCTGGGTTCAATTCCAAGTACCAGAGGGGAAAAAATGTATTTGAACATTCCTTATAGGACTCCTCAATTACCTTTCCAGATTTAATCATTATTATTATTATTTGGGTCCTAACTATGTATGCCCAGTTCAGAACACAGCACCTCCCCCTCATCTTTCCCAGTAATCATCCCAATTAGTCTGGTAATTTTAGTTGCAATTTACCAGTGAAAGTCCTGTTTTGTGTTCACTATAAAATTTTTATACTCAATTTAACTTTTACCATTTAATGTAGTTGTATAGCTTTATTTTTCTTCTTTCTTTCTTTCTCTCTGGAGCTGGAAATCAAACCCAGGGAATCATGAATGTTAGGCAAGCATTCTATCACCATGCTATATCCCAGCCCATCATTCTTTATTTTTAACAATAGTCACATAGCTCCAAAATCAAAAGTATATTTTCAGATAAGGGGTATGTCTCAGTGGTAGAGCATTTGCTTAGCATATATGAAGTCCTGGGTTCAATCCCCAGCAACACAAAAATAAAAATGTGTTTAAAAGACTTCTCTCCCACATTTGCTCCTATCCATTACAGTCCCTTCACTGTCACAAGAAACCATCTTACTGGGCATTATTCAGTTTCTTTATGCAAATATACACATATATTCTTATTTCTATTTTCTCCCATAAAAGGTAACACTGTGGGGCTGGGATTATAGCTCAGCAACAGAGTGCTTGCCTCACATGTGTGAGGCAGTGGGTTCAATTCTCAGCACCACACAGAAATAAATAAAATAAAGACCCATTGATAATTTAAAAACTTTAAAAAAAAAGAATTTAACAGTGGTTAATTTTTTAAAAAAATAGTTAACACTCTATTCTATCAACAAGTTGCTTTTTTTTTTCCACTTAACAAATCTTGAAAATCTTTCCATCTAATGGTCTTTCCATACAACATTCTTGTTCCAAATAATTTTTCCATAAAATATTTCCTCATTTTTTAAACTGCCTAGATTTCTACATGTACATATTTTATAAGATATGACTTTATTGTAACCACCTAATTATTGTCTTTTTTCATCATTATCAATATTTTAATTATCTGGTAGTAGATGTTGCTAAATAAAGAATAATTAATTTTGTAAACGAATGTCAGTAGAGGGGGCAGAGAGAGAAGAGGGGAGGGGAGGGGAGGGGGGATAGTAGAGGATAGGAAAGGCAGCAGAATACAACAGACACTAGTATGGCAATATGTAAATCAATGGATGTGTAACTGATGTGATTCTGCAATCTGTATATGGGGTAAAAATGGGAGCTCATAACCCACTTGAATCAAATTGTGAAATATGATATATCAAGAACTATGTAATGTTTTGAACAGCCAACAATAAAAAATTTAAAAAAAAAAATAAAAAAAAGAATAATTAATTTTGTTCACTGTTCTTGTGCTACTTATAAATATTATTTGTTCTTGATATTAACAGTTTGATTTTTGATAAAATTTTTATTATCTTATAAAGAAAATATATTGAAATTTGTTTTTTCCACCAAGCTCTACATAGGCAGGGCCATGATTCACACAGAATAGAGAACCACTGGTGCATAGGATCAATAGACTGTACAATGGTTGTACAATTCTTGTCCAGTCCACCAAGTGTGTTATCCAAATGTTGTCATTTTCTTTGTGGACCATGGCAAGATAAAGGCAGAGAAGCCCAGAAGTGCACTTGTTCAAAAGTCCTTTTCTTCTCTTTTATGCAGGAGTCTGTGTGACATATTTGTCTTCTCCTTCTAGGCTTCATACATCATGGTAGGAGAGGGAACTGAATGAGCACTACAAACTGAGTCACTCTACTTCCTGGCATACACTGTGTTATACAAACTATGCCTCATCATGCTAGGCCCTTGGGATACAATGATGAATCAGACAAGGATGAGAAGTCAACAGTACAGTGGTGGAGACAACCCTGGTCAATAGGCCCAGTTTCTTTGGGTGCACAGAGTGGAAACCAAGGAAGGAAGTTAACAGAGAGGGATTCCCAGAGGAAGTGATGCATAAGCTGAAATCTGAAATGCAATAGTTACTCAGTTGAAGAGTGAGGGGAGGGGAGGCAGAAAGTCCTAAGGCACAAAGAATAACAATTTGTCCACATGTCTTATTTTAGAGTTAAGAAAAACCCTAGCCAGGCGTGGTGGCACACACCTGTAATCCCATCAGCTGGGGAGGCTGAGGCAGGAAGACTGCAAATTCAAGGCCAATCTCAGCAATTTAGCAAGACTCCTATCTCAAAATAAAAAATACAAAAAAGGATTGGGGATATAGCTCAGTGTTTAAGTGCCCCTGAGTTCAATCCCCAGCACCAAAAAAATAAAAAGAAAAATCCAAAGGTCAGGAGAAGCCAGACAACAATTTGTGGGTAACATAGTATATGCATCCTCTGAAAGGCCAAATTCCAAAGAGAAACAAAAAGACTAAATTTTATTTATCTATTTGCTTATTTATTTATTTATATTTGGTACTAGGGATTGAACCAAAGGGCACTTAACCATTGAGTCACCTCCTGAGTCACTGGGATTACAAGCATATGCCACTATGCTAAGCTTCCAGCTACTTGGGAGGATGAGGCAGGAGGATCACTTGACCCTAGAAGTTTGAGGCGAGCTAGGTAACATGGCAAGATCCTGTCTCAAAAAAAAAAAAATCCTCACAATAATTGCAATTAGGTAGATGCCATAATTAATTACTTCTATTTTATAGATAAGGAGAATATAGTTAAGTAACTTGCCCACAGTCACAGAATTAGTAAGTGAGAAAGCTGAGATTCAAACCCAGTCTAGCTCCAGAGTCTATGCTCTTAACCACTGGTACAACTTATGGTACCAACTTAAAGGTATAACTCATAAAGAAAAATATTAGGCATATTAGGCAGTGCCATATAGTATTTACTGCCATTCAAGTCACTTAACCTTGCTGAACCTCAGTTTTCTCACCTGTAAAAAGGAAATGGTGGATAAGGGAAGCATTTCTTATAAGGAAGTCAGGAGGGCAGCCATTATACCACATTTTACACACATTCTGAATGATCTGGAAAATACTGAGCAATTTTTAAAAGTCACTATGAAATTCTATGAATATTCACTAAAAGCATAAGATTGGGAGGGGTTAATTAAAAAAAACTCACTGTGTCTGTGCTTCATCATGATGTATCAGTCCAGCTTGAAAATGGGTAATTCCAAATATGTCCACTTTTTTCCTATCAGAATGGGAGAAGAAGCAATTTATACAGACCTGGGAACCACAATGCCCCAAGCCCCCTAAAAGTAAAATTAAATGTCAGAGAACATGATTAAAAGCCCTAACAACTATAGATGCTGGGAGAAGGGGCTATCCTAGAACTAGGTTCTAATATGGCTGAGTACGCACAGTGTCACATTATCCAAAGGGAGGGGTATATCTGAGACCCTTTTCCTGAGTGGAGCTGGTATCTCAATGGATTGAATAGGGTTCTCGATCCTTATTCCTCCATTTTGTAATATTATACCCTAAATAAGGGACTAGAGTAAACCCCTTCTCACTGAGGGGAGAGAAGGCATGTCTGTTTTTTTTTTTTTTTTCATGAATTGGGGTGATATTTCTTTTCCCAAGAAGGAAGCCCTGTCCCTCATCTACCCTGGGAGAAGTAATGGTGGGGACAGATTCCAGGAGTCTACTCTGAGGAAAAGGGGCCTCTTACCTATGTGTCCATGAGAATGAGGTCAGTGCAAAATTTTAGAGCAGGGAAATCTGTGCCTGCATGTGTGACTAGGGTGTACACCTTGTCAATTCAGGGGAGCTGTCATCTGTCCCTCTACTCTGGGGTGCAGAGAAATATGAAACCATCAGTGGCTGAATGCACTTCTGCTACATGGGAGAGAAGTACAATTGAATGTATCTCCAAATTATTAGGAAGAGAGGGGAGGGGTTCTAGGTCTTTCTACCCTGGAAAGGGCTGTGGGGCAGCACTGATATGCCTGATTTCACCATGAGATGACATTAGCACCAAACTAATAGAGGGAAAATGTGCAGCTTTGAATGAGTAGGATATACACCTTGCCTGCAGGGGGCTGTTCTGAAACCTTCCATGGATGGTGGAACTTTTATGTGGATCTATCTCTTCATATATTGACAGATAGGGGGTGTCTTGTTATTTTACCCTGGGTGAGGAGAACGAATCTGAGTTCCTGTACCTTGGGTAAGGAGGAGGAAGCCTATGTGCCCTGCACTATAGGGTGATTGGTGATTTCACTACCTCTTACAATTACAGGGTGGGGGAACTGCACCTCTGCTCTAGTGAGGTCTCTCCCTTGGCTACATTTAATTATAAGTCCTTGGAAGGAGGTCTCTGTGTCTATTTCACAAGGAGGGGATAAAAATCTGAGTCTTCCTAACTGGGGATTCCTCGAGGGGCTCCACTGATGACCTCCTCATATATTAACATCTGTTCATATTTGCTGTGAGGCACTTTGGGGTGGGCCTTTACAATACAGTAAATCAGCACTACTATATGGTGCAGAGGTTGGGTTTAATTCTCCACAATTAGGACTCCCTCTAGCACAGGAAGGAGGAGTAATTTGCAAGGTTCTCCTTTTGCTGAGGCCTGTGCCTCTAACCACTCCAGGAAGGGGTGATCTTATCAGTTCTGCAGCAGTGCAGTGGGGGCGGGGCTTTTGTTACTCAGCAGAAGTGGAGACTTGCGTGGGTCACTGGGTCTACATCAGGAAAAGAGATTCCCTAACTCTTCACATGTTTCTCAGCTCAGAAATAATGGTTGGGAGATACATCAAAGCCTGTCCTGGGGAATGAGGTGCCTCAATTAGGATCTGTGTCTTAAACCAGGAGAGGTCTATGCCACTCAGCCCTGTATTGGCCACTGTGTCCCTATATGGTGGGGACGATGTCGCCACACCTTTGGCGGGTTGATGTCCACCAAACACCGAAGGGAGTAATGCGAAACGGAGCCTCACTATCCCGAGGGGCGGAGGGCCATCAACGATTTTCCACACAAGTGAGGTCTGTGCCTCTCCGCCGTGCGTCCGGGGTCTACACCTTTCTAGATGGGGTGGAGCAAAGCCTCAACCCCGCGAGAATTCAGTTTGGCGCATGTCCACGTGCGGAACTATCCTTGTCCTCCTTCCGGGCCTTTCTACTCTGGAAGAGAGCCAGCCGTTTACCTCTCTATTCCAAGCTGGCAGGCATCTCTGGTTTCACCTCAAATAGTCGATCCTTATGGCGCTGCCGGCTGGGTGAGCGCTCACCAAGAGAAAAGAGGAGAATAGTCTCTTACCTACACTTCCGGCGGGGATCACAGAGGAGAGGGTAGCACAACTACCAGGACGGAGGACATGCGCTTGTACGGCTAGGTTCCGACTTCCGGATCTCAGCCTCGCGAGGCGTGATTCCGTCGCCGAGCTCGGCTCCACCCGCTGCGCGTCCTTTTCAGAGGCGGGGTCTCAAATTATCTACTCTCACCTTCCGGTGCCTTGCCCGCCCCCACGCCGCCCCGCCTCCTGACTGCCTCGTAGGTTAAGAAATAGCGGGGGTGGGGAAGGAGGCGGGGAAATGGTAAAGGGAATCATCGGATTTCCTCCTACGGTCATGTAACCTATTTGTAAGACAGAATCTTGTATACCGGACTCTCTCTAGGATTAAATCAGCATGTTCCCAAATCTTAGTGATCAGGAAATAACTCAGCCTGCCTCGGATGTAGGCAGGGGAGGGGGTTGTCTTTGTCTGCCTGGAAGATGGCGACCGGCAGGGTGTGAGAAAATGGCCGCCTGGGTCACATGTCTAGCCGAGAATTTCCCACCTGAAATGAATTGGGTTAGCAATTCCCAACAACCTTCCCAGTTCACAGGGCTCCAGATGAACCCTGAGGCAGCCACTCCCAGAACTTTCTGCAGAAGCTCACATCCGTGGCCAGGTTCTGCCCGAGAAGGAGCCAGGAATAACTTGGAAGCTTCTCCCACCCATATGCTGACCCTCCTCCCTCCTTCCCTGAATTGCGGAGCAACGTTTGCGGAAGGAATGAATTTGTGTCTCTGAAGTGGGACCAAGTAAGGTTTTTTTGTTTTGTTTTGTTTTTTCAGAAACCATTTCGAGGAGCACCCGACGTGGTTAGAGAGTGGGTATACCTCTAAAAACAGTAAATAGTCTGAAAATGGCTTTTCCTTGGTAATCTAATTCCAGCCCCTCCTCTTCCTCTAATCTAGACCTCCGGAGGGGGCAGAGGGTAGGTGGGGCTTTAACCGGAGGGTATGTTCCTCCACTTTAAGCACATCTGCTGAAAATGACTTCCTCAGCCCTCCTATCCCTTAGCACATGCTAATCTCACTCACTAGCCCTATATCCATGAAAGACTTCTAACCTCTCCCCATAGAGGCATAAAAATTCCTTTGGACACCAAACTAACCCTGGCCACCTTCACATTTCTCCCGCATTTGCAAATTCAGTTTTTTGAAAGACCTAACTCCTATCACTTCTGTAAAGTTGCTATGAACTTTCACAGTTGAGTAAAAACCCGGAGCACTTTGTATATAACTGTTAACACCTCACTGAATATTGTACTGTAGTTGTTTATGTGACTATATCTCCACAGTAGAGTGAACTCCCTGAGATTAGGGACCATATGTCTTCCAGTTCTCAGTCATACCTAGCACAAAATGGGTACAAGGTTGGTTTCAGCAAATTTGACAAAACGGGTGAATTTAAAGCCTATATCTCTAATCATTGGAAAATGAACAATTTAATAGATAGCATTGGGAAATTTAACTCACCAAAAAAAAAAAAACCTAGATCTCTACTTATTCTACACAAGAATGTGGACTGCAAATAAGAAGGTAAAACTATAAAGCTAATATAAAATATGCAGGAAAATACCTTTGTGGCCTATAACTGGGGAAGGGTTTTTTGAGGGGAGTGGTACTAGAAATGGAACCCAGGGGCACTCTACTACTGAGCAATACCACCAACCCTTTTTATTTTTATTTTGACCCAAGTTCTCACCAAGTTGCCTAAGCTGACCTCAGATTTATAGGTCCTCCTGCTTCAGCCTCCTGAGTAGCTGTGATTATAGGCCTGCACTACTGTACCTGGTTTGGGGAAGGACTTTTTAAACAAAATCCTTAGTACACAGAAAATGCAGTAGAGAACACATGTAATCAAATCTTTGATAGGAATAAAAATTGGTACTATTGCTTCAGAAAACAATTATAAATTGCCGTGAATAGTTGAAGATGGCTCTGGGATCCAACAGTTCTCCTGTTGGAGATAGGTAGAAGATCTCCCCTACACATTAAATCCTGAAGAAATTCTTATACATATGCTCAAGAAGGCATGTGCAAGAGTAATCTTTGCAGAACTGTTGTAGTGGAGAAAAAAATTTGAATGTCACCAATAGGAGAATGAATAAAGAAATTGTACTATAGCCATATAACACAATACTATACAACATTGAAAATGAATGAATCAGGTTGAGGCAGGAGGATCACCAGTTCCAGGCCAGCATAGGCAACAGAGAAAGAATCTGTCTCAAAAAAATACATACACACACAAAGAATGAGTAAGAGTTGCATGCATGAACCCAGATAAATTTCAAAAATAATGCCAGGATAAATACAAGTTGCAGAAGAATACACAAAGTATGAAACTACTTTACATAGAGTTTTAAATCTCAAATAATGTACTATGCTGTTTATAGATTATGTAGACACATATTTTTTTTGGGGGGGGGGCGGGGGGGGCGGTACAGGGGATTGAACAAGGGGTACTCTACCACTGAACTACATCCCTAGACCTTATTTTCTGTTTTGAGGCATGGTCTCACTAAGTTGCCCCGGCTGACCTCAAACTTGGAGTTCTGGTGCCTCAGTCTCCCAAGTTGTTGAAACGGTATTTTTAAAATAGAAATACCAAAAACACAATGGTGATTACTTCTGGAGAAGAAAATAGGAACAGAAAGAGAGAGAGATGCACAGGAGACTTCAACTGTTTTGTCTAATATTTTATCTTCTGAGCTGAGTAGTAGGTACATGGGTGTGTGTTGCATTATTCTCTATACTTATTTGAATGCCTCAAATAATATTTTTTCAAATGACTCAAAGGATCTACAACAAAGTGTTAATAATAGTTTGAATCTAGATCACTATTTCTCTAACTTTGACTAGAATCAGAATCACTGGAAGGTCTTGTTAAAATACTGATTACTGGGCCCCACGCCCAGAGTTTTGGTTCAGTAAGTCTGGTTTAGGACCCAGGAATTTGCGTTTCTAACAAGTTCCCAAGCATGGTGGTAGTGATGATGATGATGATGATGATGATGAAGAAGCTGTTATTATTGCTAGTCTAGATACCACATTTTGAGAACTACTGATGGAGAAAATGAGATTATCAGTGAATTTAATTTTCTTCCTTGTGCTTTTCTGTGTTTTCCATTTATTTGATGAATATGTATTATTTTAATGAAAGGTTTCTGTTTTTACTTAAAATCACTTTCATCTCTACTTCCCACTTTCATTTCCCTCCTCTACACAATCTAAGATATTTTATGCATATCTTTACATTTGCCACCTTGCAATAGATGTATTATTTTAGATGCATATATTTCCTCAAATTTTTAATTTTTCAAAATTCAGGACAGTTAGAAGAAAAGTATAATGAAAGCCCATGTGCCCATACTATTTTGCCAAATATTCTACATAATCACAATACCACTATCACACTTAAGAAAATTTAGCAGTTATTCAGTAATATCAAATATGGCCAAGGGCTCAGAGTTTAGCTCAGACCCCTATATCTTTGTGGGTTTTTTATTGTACCTCCCCACTATTTCAGGGAGTATACTGGGGATTGAACTCATGGGCATTTTACTATTGAGCTACATCTTCAGCCCTTTTTATTTTTTATTTTGAGACAAGGTCTCACCAAGTTGCTGAGGATCTTGCTAAAGCTGTTGAGGCTGACCTCAAATTTGTGATCCTCCTGCCTCAGACTCATAAATTGCTGGGATTACAGGCATGTGCTACCACACCTGGCTTTTT
This sequence comes from Marmota flaviventris, assembly GCF_047511675.1. Taxonomy (NCBI): domain Eukaryota; kingdom Metazoa; phylum Chordata; class Mammalia; order Rodentia; family Sciuridae; genus Marmota; species Marmota flaviventris. The sequence goes on along the minus strand of NC_092518.1, from coordinate 46,346,972 downwards.
CCTCCCTATATTTTTTGTGTGTTTCAAATGACATTGATATTTTTGAGGAGTCCAGGATAGTTGTACTTTTCTTTTCCTTTTTCTTCAATATGGGAATTGAACCCAGGGCCTTACACACTCTATGCAAGTGCTCTACCACAAACTACATCCCCAATCCTTTTTATTGCATTGTGAAAGAGGGTCTCATTGAGTTGCTCAAGCTGGCCTCAAGTTGAGATTATCTTGCAGGCTCATTGTTATGTATAATGTCCCACATTCTGGGATCATGCTTTCTTTCAATATGGTTAGATTCAGATTAAATGTTTTCAGCAAGAGGAGTACATAGAAAATATCCTTTATTTCATATTGTATCACCTCAGGAGGCACATAATATCAAGTTGTTCCTTGATGATGCTTTGTGTTTGTAATTTTATTTTAAGTAATGATATCTCATTCTGTTGCTTTTTTCATCCATTCTTCTGTTTTTATGTATACTTCTAATCCCTTGCTTCTACCTCCTCATGGTAACTAGTGCACTTTTGATGCATTTCCCATAAATATTCAATGGACAGCATGATGGTCTCTAGCTCCCCAATGGTACAAATAATACTTCAATGAACATCCTTGTACATGTCCCCTTATTGACCTGTATGAGGATTTGTTTTGCAATAAGGGTTTTTTTTTTCTTTTGTCTGTTTGCTTACTTGAGCCTAGGACCTAATACATACTAGACAAACACTCTACCACTAAGCTGCATCCCAAATCCCCTCTCCTTTTTTTTTTCATTTTGTTTTGAGACAAGGACTCACTGTGTTGACAAAGGTGGCCTTGAACTTGGAATACTCCTGCCTCACCCTCATAAATAGCTGGGATTATAGGTGAATGTCACTGTGCCAAGAGAGAATTTGTTTTGGAACATACACCCAAGAGCAGAATGATTGTATCCTAAAGTGTACATATATATTTAGATTCACATTGGACACCAATTCTTCTAAATGGTTCTCCAGGATGGCTGTACCAGTCCCATACTTTGACCACATATAAGGATTTCTATATGCCTGCATCCTCATTAAGATTTGATGTTTTCCAGCCTTCTAGTATTTGCCAGTCTAACAGGTGTGACTCAGTATTTTGGTTTAGCTTATATTTCTTTGTATACTAATGCATTTTTAGCATCCTTTCATATGTGTGTTAAACACCTGTTCTGTAAATTGCTTGCTTAATAGCTCATATTTTATGTTGAAGTTCCTATCTTTCCTATGGATTTCCTTTTGATTTACTGGAGTTTCTAACAGAGTCTAGCTATTAGTCAGATTCAGACATTGTAAATATTCTGTTGTAACTTTGAAAATGTTAGACTTCTTTGAACAGAAATTGTTAATTTTGATGAAATAAAATTCATCAGGTTTTTTTCTCTTCGTGGGCTTTTTCTTTTGTTTTGTTTGGCTGTTTGTTTACTTGTTTTTACACTACTGAGCATTGACTCCAGGAGTGTTTAACCACTGAGCTATGTCTCCAGTGCTTTTTTAATTTTTAGTTTGAGACACGTCTCACTAAGTTGTCTAGTCTGGCCTTGAATTTACAGTCTTTCTGTTGAGCTTCCTTAGTAGCTGGGATTACAAGTTTCACTTTGTAGTTTGAGGTTTAGAGATTTTATTTATTTATTTATTTATTTGGCACTGGAGATTGAACCCAGTGCCTTGCACATGCTAGGCAAGCACTCTACTACTGAGCCATATCACCAGCCCTGGGGATTTTATTTTTAAAGTACTTACTCTTCCTAACTCAAAAAGATATTCTCCTCCTTTTTTTCCATTAATTTCATAGTATCACCTTTCAAATATAGGCCTTAATCCATCTAGAATCCATAATCCATTCTTTTTTACTTTTTTTGTACCAGGGATTGAACTCAGGGGCACTCAACCACTGAGCCACATCCCCATCCCTATTTTTGTATTTTATTTAGATACAAGGTATCACTGAGTTTCTTAGTGCCTAGCCATTGCTGAGGCTGGCTTTGAACTCTTGATCCTACTGCCTCAGCCTTTGAAGCCACTGGGATTACAGGCATGCACCACCACACCCAGCTAGAATTCATTCTTACAAGTGGTGATAGGTGAAGATAGTTTTTTTTTCACACAGTAAGCAAGATTTTCCATCATCAAATACTAAAAATCCCTCCTTTTCCCATTGATTTGCCATGCCAACTTTATCATATCCATATTATGATATGTATAAGTGTGTCTATGTCTAGTCTTGCACTAATGCCACATTGGTTTTAATGTTTTATAAAGTATCTTAACATCTGATAGGGTGTTTTTTTTTCCTCTTTAGTCTTTTTTTAAGATTATCTTCATTATATCATCACATAAGTTTTAAATCAAATCTATCAAGGTCTTAAAAAATGCAAGTGAGATTTTGATGGGGATCACACTGAATTTATAAATTAATTTGGGGAAGTTGACAGCATTGTAAAATTAACTGATTCCATCCAAGAGCATGGAATATCTCCTAATTTGTTCAGCATGTCTTCTTCTGTATTCTTTAAGTTTAAGGTTTTCTCTTTAGAATTATTTTATATTAATTTATATTTTCTTTAGAGTTTTGGTTACTATTGTGTTTTGTTTTTATATATTTTCTATAGCTAATATACATATATTTTCAATATCAAAACTATTCAATATTTATTTATTTAGGTACTGAAGTTTGAACTCAGGAGCACTTTACTACTAAGCTACATTCCCATTCCTGTTTTCATTTTTTTTTTTTTTTTTTAATTTTGAGACAGGTCTTGCTAAACTGCCCAGGCTGACCTCAAACTTGTGAACTTTCTGCCTCAGCCTCCTGAGTAACTGGACTGAATATCAAAGTATTTTAAAATTATGCTTTGAGAGAAGGCTCTTCCAGCACCATGCAAAGCACAGTACTCATGTCTACCTACAAGGAAGTGAGCATGTTGCGTTTTGAGGAATTCAATCAGGCTGTGAAGCAGCACAACAGACAAGACCATTTTCTCCTACTTTACCAGTACTAAGGACCCTGAAGGGAAAAGCTAGTATCCCTACTGTGTGCAGGCTGAACCAGTTGTTCAAGAGGGGCTGAAGCATATTAATGAAGGATGTATTTTCACCCACTGCCAAGAGAAAAATCTTACTGGAGAGATCCAAATGATGATTTCAGAAAACAATTGAAAGTACCTGCAGTGCCTACACTAATTAAATATGGAATGCCTCAAAAACTGGTAGAATCTGAGTTTTTTCAGGCCAAACTTATGGACATATTGTTGTCTAGAAGATGATGGTAGAGATGGAAGATGATAGGAGAGCCAGGTATGGTGACACATGCCTATAATCCCAGTGGCTCAGGAGGCTGAGGCAGGAGGATTGTAAATTCGAGACCTCTCTCAGCAAATTAGTGAAGCCATAGGTATTTAGCAAGACTGCCTCTCAAAATAAAAGATCAAAAGGAAGGATTGGGGATGTGGCTCAATGCTTAAGCCACCCTAGTTTCATTTCCCAGTATCAAAAAAAAAAAAAAAATTCATGATGGCAATTGTGTCTTGATTTCCTGGTTTGCTCTAGTATAAAAGAGACTGCATACTTGCTTTGAATTTATTTTAGCAATAAATAAATGGTGAAGCCAAAATTAGCTTTTGTCTAAACAATAAAGAATGCTATTAAAAATAAAGTTGTGCTTTGAAACATTTCACTTACACCTGTCCACTCAGTTGACCCCCCCCAAAAAAAAAAACACCCTTTGGTATCAGTTTTGTTCATTTGTTTTCTCTTTCCAATGTTTCTTTCTTCAGTTACAAACACTATAAATGTATATAGCTATTCTACCGCCCCCTTACACAAAGTACCATACTCTCCATATGGTTATATATGTTGCCTTTTTACTTAATAATACACCTGGAGGTTTTTCCACATCAGAGCGTTAGAGCATTTTCACTATTTTGAAAGCCACTTATAACAGTACATAGATGACTGCCTTAGAGTCTTAAATTATGTGAATGTACACTCTTATTTAATGACTGTGGTCCCTGACTGATACATGGTTGGGGTGTTTTTAGTTTTTGGTATTACAGTGAATAGATATCGCATACATATGCAGATATTTCATTGGATAAATCCCCAAAATTACATTTATAATTTTAGTAGATATTGCTAAATTTGAACTCCATAGGTGGTGTATCCTTTTGCATTTCTACCAGCAATGTGTGGGTGTATCTGTTTCACCACAGCCTTACAAGTAACGAGGTATATTGTTAGACTGAGGTTTTTGACAATGTGATAAGTGAGAAATGGTATCTCAGTGTAGTTTTAACTTGTATTTCTCTTATTATGAGTAAAGTTGAATATATTTCCATTTGTTTAAGAATTATCTTTATATCTTTTACTATGAATTAACTTTTTATCATCTCTCCTTTTTCTGTTGGATTGTTGGCCTTTCTTTGATGTCTAGAACCTTATTGTATAATTAAAGATAGCACATCTTTGTCAGCGGTATCAGTTTTCGGAATTTTTTCCAGTTTGTCATTATTTTGACTTAGCTAATAGATTTTTTTCCAAGTAAATTATATCTAAATAAATGTAAATGTTTTCTTTCTTTTGCCCTTTCCAATTTTTCTTTCTCTTTTAGTTTATTTCTTCCTTTCTATTGTCCTTTCTTATTTTTCTCTTTTTCTTTCTTAGTCTTTCCTTCCTTTCATCCTTCTTTCCTTCTTCCTTCATTCCTTCCTTTCTCCCTTCAAAATTAGGTCTTACTATGTAGTCCAGGCTGACCTTGAACTCCTGGGCTCAAGCAGCAACCCTCCTTCCTCATCCTCCCAAGTAGATTAGGCTACAGGCATATACCACCTCCAGATTTTTAGTCACAGTTTTTATATTTCATTAATGACCCCAGTTTTTCATTTATCTCTGTATCCACAACCTTTCATGGTACCCTTGCACACTGTCTGGCCATGTGACTTGCTTTAACTAACAGGATAGTAGAAAACTTGCTATAAGCACAGACTTAGAAAAAAACTTCTTACATGTTCTGCTTCCTCTCTTGGACCTCCACCACAGCCATATATACCCACGCTAGCCTACTGGAGGACTGTGAGAGACTTATAAAGATGAACTTGGGGGGTGGGGTTGTGGCTCAGTGGTAGAGTACTCACCTAGTATGCATGAGGCACTGGGTTCAATCCTCAGCACCACATAAAAAATAAAGATATTGTGTCTACCTAAAACTAAAATAAATAAATAAAATGAACTTGGTCATCCCAGCTGATGCATCGTATAGCAATCTACTCTGGCCAAGCCACCAACCAAGTGCAGGCACATGCCAGCTAACCCAGTTGAAATCAACAGAGACAGGTTTATTTTTTTAATGAATCATTATTATGGCAGGAATCCCCTATCATTGTTCTTCCTTTCAGAGATATCCTGACCATTCTTGCTTTGTGTGTGTGTTATGTATTACTGGGGTAATGTATTTCTAAGTAAGCAGTCCACCACTGAGCTACATCCCCAGCCCCTTATTATTTTCCCTTATCAACATTAAAATTAGCTTTTCTAATTTCATAAAAAGTAAATATTTTTAATGGGCTTACACTGATTTTATAAATTAATTTGAACAGGCACAGTGATGTACCTGTAGTCCCAGCTAGTTGGAAGGCTGAGTTAGGAGCATCACTTGAGCCCAGGAGTTTGAGACTACCCTGGGCAACATAGTAAGATCCCATCTCAAAAAAAAAAAAAGCAACTAATTTGACATCTTTATGATTTTGAATTTTTATAAGAACATCGAGTACCTCTACATTTTTCTTTAGGGTGATATAAATATTTCTCACAAAGATTTGAGACATTATTTTTTTCTTTTGACAGTGCTGGAGATTGAACCTAGGACCTTGCACATACTAGGCAAGCACTCCTACCATTGAGCCACATCCCCATCCCTTTTTATTTTGGACAGGGTGTCACTAAGTTGCCTAGGCTGGTCTCAAACTTGTGATCCTCCTGCTTCATCCTCCTAAGAGTCTTGGATTACAGGTGTGTTCTACCACACCCAGCTAGACATTTCTTTTTAAGGTTTCTAGTTATTACATCTTTCTTCTTTAATAAATGTAGCCTTTTCTTTTATACATCTTCTAAATGGATGATTTCTATATATTAATTTTATATCTTGCTACCTTATTGATTTTTTTTCTCATTTGTAATAGTTTTTCTATTGGTTCATTTGAGTTTTCTGGCTCTATAATCTTATCATATAAATAGTAATAGCTTTGTCTCCTCCATTCCAATTATATACTTTTAATTTATTCTTTTTCTAATTGCAATGATTACTATCTCCAATATAATGTTAAATTTATAGTAGAGAAAGTAAGTAAATACCATTACCTGAATTCTGATTTTAACATATAAATGCTGGGAGTATTTCCTGCTTAAGTAAAATGCTGAATTTGGGAAATCTATGAATCTATCAACAGAAAGAAAGAGATAAAACATCATATAAAGAAGAAGCGATATATTTCTTTTATTGAAAGTTCCTTAAAAATAATAATATTGAGTTTTGTCAAACAAGTCTTTGACATCTCTAGAGATGCTGATATTATTTTTCTACTTAGATTTAATAATATGTATTAATGGATTTCCTAATATTGAGTGATTCTTACATTCTTGGAATAAACTCCACATAGTCCTTAGTCCTTACTTATGAATCCTGATGTAAATCTTTGTGATTTACATCAGGATTCATAAGTAAGGATTAATTTAAATGGTTTTCTTTTTCTGATATATTCTATTTTTTCCTCTTGGTAGTGGTAATTGAAACCAAGAGCACTCTATCACTGAGCTAAATACCCAGTCCTTTTTACTTTTTATTTTGAGACAGGTTTTTGCTAAGTTGCTGAGGGTCTTTTTTTCAGTTGTAATTGGACACAATTCCTCTATTTCAATTATTTTTATGTGGTGCTGAGGATTGAACCCAGGGCCCCACATGTGCAAGGCAAGCGCTCTACCACTGAGTCACAACCCCAGCCCTAGCTTAGGGTCTTGCTAAATTGCTGAAGCTGGCCTTGAACCTGTGATTTAGCCTCCCAAGTTACTGGGATCTCAGGCATGTACCATTGTACCTGGCTTCTTGTAGAATCTGTGTCAGATCTTGGCATCAGTATTATACTCACTTCATAAAAAGATTTTAACATGTTTGGGGGCTGGGGTTGCAGCTCACTAGTAGATTGCTTTCCTAGCATGCATGAGGTCCTGGGTTTGGTCCCCAGCACTACACAAAATGTTCCTTTAGGCTCAGAAAATAAAAATAGCATTGAGATCTAAAAATTTAAAAATAGCATTGGGATTATCTGTTGTTTGATATTAATGAACTTCCCCTTGTGAAAAGATCTTGGTCTAATACTTTTAGGAGGTGCACAGCTCCTTAAAGCTTTCTCTATTTCTTCCAAGGAACTGGTTCTGTTTGGAATTTTCTCTTTTAGGGTCAGTTATATTTTTCTACTACATTATCCATTTCTCCTAGGTCTTTAAAACCATTTGTATAGAGTTGTGTGAAGTCTTTTTTGATGTTTAAAAGTCCTCTTGCTATAGTTCTGTTCATCTATTAATTTCTTATTTTGTATATTGGTGCTTTTCTTTTTCTTTTCTGGACTACATTATCTAAGAGCTTATATATTTCTTTTTCACAGAATCAGTACATTTATTCATTCATCCTCTGTTATCTAGATGTTTTCTAACTCTTTGATTCAAGTTTTTATCTTGGTTAATTCTTTCCTTCTGCTCTCCTTGAATTAATTAATTAATTTTGGGTACAGGGATTGAATTCAGGGCCAATCAAGCACTGAGCCACATCCTCAGCCCTATTTTGTATTTTATTTAGAGACAGGGTCTCACTGAGTTGCTTAGCACTTCTCTTTTGCTGAGGCTGGCTTTGAACTCATGATCCTCCTGCCTCAGCCTCCCAAGCTGCTAGGATGTTTTTTTTTTTTTTGTCTAACTCTTTGAGTCTAATATTTTTTCATTTACTTTTTTCTATGTTTTTCATATAAGTATTTTAAGGCTATAAACGTTCCTCTGATCACTGCTTTCACTGTACCATAGATTCTGGATATGTAGTTTTTCAATACCACTATTGTCTGAAAATTGAGCAATTTTGGCTTGAGTTTCTCCTTTGATCCAAGAGTTGTTTGAGTTTTTGCATAGTCAAAATAAGATCCACTTGCTGGAGATGTGGCTCAAGCGGTAGCGCGCTCGCCTGGCATGCATGCGGCTCGGGTTCCATCCTCAACACCACGGATACAAACAAAGATGTGTCCGCAGAAAACTAAAAAAAATAAATAAATATTAAAAATTCTCTCTCTCTCTCTGTCTCTCTCTCTCTCTAAAAAAAAGATCCATTTATATCAACTTCTATTTTTCTACTAGTGATTAGAGAAAAATATTTTCTGTTTACTTTTTGGAATTTATTGAGATCTTTATTCTTGGCCTAATATTGACTTTGTTGTTTAAGTTTTCTATGTTGTTACTGGATTTTCTATTCCTTTAATCTGTCCTGGAATGAAAAAGGTGAGTTAAATTTCTCTTGGTTTTAGTGTGTTTCAATTTACTATCTGTTGGCCTCTGTATCTCATCATTTTAATTTCGTTGACAGTTGCTATGTTATTTGGTTCAAAAATATTCAAAATTTTATATCTTCATTGTAAATTTTGGCCTTCTTTGTCACAATTAATGTTTTTTTGAAATAACCTTTTATTTAAAAAAATATATTCATAAGAAACTTACAGAGGCAATACAGAATTTCCATATACCCTTCACCTAGTTTTCCCTTCTGTTAACATCACGTATAACTACATTTGTCAAAAACTAAGATATTGACACTGGTATATTGCTATTAACTAAAATGTCCACATTTTTTCAGATTTCATCAGTTATTCCACTGCATTCTTTTTCTATCCCAGGCTCAAATTCAAGATACCATATTGCATTTAATGATCATGTCTGCTTCGATATGTGACAGTTTCCCAGTCTTTCCTTGTTTTTTGTGAGTTTCACAATAAATCAGTGCTTTTTCTTCTGAGTTCCTAACTTGTCTGATATTAAGATTGCATTATTTGCTTTCTTCATTTGCATTTGTCTTGTACATCTTTGCCCATTATTTTTTTCCCCTTTTAAAACCAGAGACTGAATCCAGGGGCACTTAACCACTAAGCCACATCCCCATCCCTTTTTATATTTTATTTAGAGACAGGGTCTCACTGAATTGCTTAGGGCTTCACTAAGTAGTTGAGGCTGGCTTTGAACTAGCAATCCTCCTGCTTCAGCCTCCAGAGCTGCTGGTACTTGCCCCATGGTACCTGGTGCCCATTCTTTTTTTTTTTTTTTTTTCTGATATGGAGGATTGAACCAAGAGGTGTTATATCACTGAGCCACATCTCCAGCCCCCCTTTTTTTTTATTTTGAGACAGCATCTTGCTAACTTGTCCAGAACTCAAATTTTCAATATTCCTGCCTCAGCCTCCTGAGTAACCGGGATTACAGTGCACCATTGTATCAACCCATTCTTGTATTTTTAACCTTTTGGAATCAATTTATTTTAGTTGATTATCTCTATATAGATAGATAGATATTGATATATTGCTAGAGATCAAATCCTGAGCCTTGCATATGCTAGGCAAGTGGTCTACTATTGAGCCACATCCTTGGCCCTAGTTAACATGCTTGAATATAGCAGTTGGGTTTTGCTTGGTGATCCAATGAGAAAATATTTTTAAACATGAGCTAAGACCATTTGTATTTATTGATAGGAAAGATTTGTCATATTATTTTTTTAAATTTTCTTTATATATACATATTACATATTAAAAGCTTTTTGCTGCATAGCCTCTTCTCACATTTGTTTTTATAGTTATCCTGACATCCAGAAAAGTTAAGGACTAGGATTGTGGCTCAGTGGTAAAGTAAGAGGCCTGGATTTGATCCCCAGGACAACCAAAAAAAAAAGTTCATATTTCGAACTAGTGATCAATCTTTTTTTTTTTTTTTTTTGGTACCAGGGATTGAACTCAGGGGCACTCAACCACTGAGCCACATCCCCAGCCCTACTTTGTATTTTATTTAGAGACAGGGTCTCACTGACTTGCTTAGTACCTTGCCATTGCTGAGGCTGCCTTTGAACTCAGGATCCTCCTGTCTCAGCTTCCCAAGCCACTAGGATTACAGGCATGCGCCACCATGCCAGCGTGATTAATCTTAAGTGTCTTTTTCTTTCCTTTGGCAGTACTGGGGATTGAATTGGGGCCTCTCTACCACTGAGCTATATCACTATGCCTTTTTTTTTTTTTCATTTTGAAACAGTTGGCTGTGAGTTTGCCATCATCCTGCTTCAGTCTCCCAAGTAGCTGAGATTACAGGCATGTACCACCACTCCCTACTTAAGTGTATTACTTTTTTATTACATTTTCCTAATTGTTTTTTACTAAAGTAAAAAAATGTTATTGATTTTTTTTTTGGTGGTGGTGGTGCTAGAGATTAAATCCAGGGGTGCTCTACAACTAAGCTATACCTCCAGACCTTTTTATTTTATTTTGAGATAGGATCTCACTAAGCTACCAAAGCTGGCCTCAAACTTGCAATTCTCCTGCTTTTGCCTCCTGAGTAGCTGGGATTACAGGCAATACCATGCTGGCTCATATTATTGATTTTTATAAGTTGATTTTATATCTGGCAACCTTCTAATAATGTCTGTTGAGTCATTTTTAATATATTTTCTTCTAGCCCTCACATCTCTCATTTCTTTTTCTCCCCATATAGTCTTTTTTTTTTTTTTAGAGAGAGAGAGAGAATTTTTTTAAATATTTATTTTTCAGTTTTCGGTGAACACAACATCTTTATTTTATTTTTATGTGGTGCTGAGGATCGAACCCAGCACCCCGTGCATGCCAGGTGAGCACGTTATCGCTTGAGCCGCATCCCCAGCCCTTCTCCCCATATAGTCTTTTTTTTTTTTAATTTTTTATTGTTGGCTGTTCAAAACATTACATAGTTCTTGATATATCATATTTCACAATTTGATTCAAGTGGGTTATGAGCTCCCATTTTTACCCCATATACAGATTGCAGAATCACATCAGTTACACATCCATTGATTTACATATTGCCATACTAGTGTCTGTTGTATTCTGCTGCCTTTCCTATCCTCTACTATCCCCCCTCCCCTCCCCTCCCCTCCCCTCTTCTCTCTCTGCCCCCTCTACTGACATTCGTTTGTCCCCCTTGTATTATTTTTCCCCTTCCCCTCACTTCCTCTTGTATGTACTTTTGTATAACTCTGAGGGTCTCCTTCCATTTCCATGCGTTTTCCCTTCTCTCTCCCTTTCCCTCCCACCTCTCCCCATATAGTCTTGACCAAAACTTTCAGTTCTGTATTAAACTGAAAGTAAATATCTAGTTTTACTGGTGAAAGTAAATATCTAGTTTTTTTCTTGATCTTCAAGGAAATACATCTAACATTTCTTCATTTAATATGAAGTATGATGTAAATTTTGAGTACATAACGTTATCCAATTTATGAAATTGGCCTCCTAATTTACTAATGATTTTTATTGTTTATAGGTGTATGACATGATTTTTCTACATTAATTGAGATAACCAAAAATGTGATGAATTACACTGATAGATTTTCTAAGATTGAACTAATTCTCCTTTAATTTTTGAACTAAATTCCATTTGATCATCTTATATTTTTAACATACTGTTGGGTTCTATAATTTAATATTTCATTTGAGATTTTCACATTTATATTTATAAGAGAAATGAACCTATAATTTTATTTTCTTTTATTGTCCTTATCTGGTTTTAGAATCAACATTCCAAGATTGTACTAGACTAATAAAATGAGCCAGGCAGCTTTCTCTCCTCTTCTATTTTCTGGAATAACTTCCATAAGAAGGGAGTTGGCTGAGGATGTAGCTTAGTGCTTGCCTAGCATACATGAGATCCTAGGTTTGATCCCCAGCATCCTATAAAATAAATAAAAAATAAAAGAGTTTCTTGGAGAGTCTGGCACAATGCACCTATAAAACCATCTGGGCTTGGATTGGAGGTGGGATGGGAGTTCCTTGACTACCATTTCAATTTCATTAATACTTAGTGGTCTATTCAATTTCTGTATTTTTTCTATATCATTTTTGTCATTTTCTATTTCTCAAGGGAAAAATTCTTATCTGATTTTTCAGATTATTTCTGTCTAGTTCCTAACAGTCAGGTTTCTGGCTCAAGTCCTTGGCAGTGCCTTCACAGAGAGGGGAGCGCCAGAGGAGCAGCATGCCTGTCATTTGGGGGCCAGTGGAAGTTTGGCTCCTTTTGCACTTTGAGCAAAAAGAAAAAAAATGGCTATGTGTGATTCTCTGGCTTTGAATATTTGGGACTGTATATGATTGTGTACTCTTCTATGAATGTGTGTGTTTATACATGATGCTCTGCTGTGCTTCTGTTTATACAAAAATATAAGACTGAAAGAGAACAGTTTTTCTACGGGAAATTGGCTGGATGATTCGCTCTGTAGCTATTCTTCAGTATCTACATGGATCCCTGAGCTGCAAGGGGGTAATTTCGTGGGTCCTTCAATGTCCTGGTGTACATCTGTATCTCTGCAAGTGGATGATTCATTCTGTGTGCTATTCCATGCCTCTGACTGCATCTGTGAGAATCTGTGATCATATGTGTATCTGTATGTCTCTGCATGTGCCTGGGTCTCTAACAGTGGTAGATGGTGTATGCATCTCTGTTTCACTGTTGAAGTATATATATGGAGTGCACATGCTACGTGGCAAGTTCAGACTCTCTAAGTCTGGAAGAAACATTACAACAGGAAATGCTCTGGATTCCAGCTTCCGGATGGAATTTCACTCAGAAAAATACCCCTTCCTGGTCCTCCCAATAAATGCAGCATTCTTTGTCTTTCTTCAAGAGGCTGATTTGAGGGGGGTTTTGCTAACCTTGACCTCGGAGGCCACATCTTTCAGGAGGTTTTGGCAGAGCCATGAAATTCCACACCCTGCCACTTGCCTCTTGCCAGGCCTACCTCTTCCTTCTGAATCCTTTTATAGCTCTACATTATCTACCAGACCAATTCCAATTTAATTGTTCAGAGTGGCCAAAGGAAGACACAGGGAGATGGGGACAAAGAATATAAGATTTTTAAAAGTAAATTGATAAGTGTAGATAGATATGGGAACAGGAATAGATAGATAAAGACAAAGAGACAGAGACCAAGAAATAGGGTTTGATAGGTAGAAGCAGACTATAAAAAATGGAGATTAAAGAAACAGATGGATGGGTAAAGATATGCAGAGAAACGAAGTAAGCAGGGTGAAGAAAGAGAGTCTAACTGAAATGAGGTAAGAATATAGGAGGAGATAGAGATTGGGGTCACAGAAGCAACTCCATTGAAAGTGAGGGCACATGCCTGGCTCAGTGGACTGTAATCCCAGTGACTTCGGATGCTGAGTCAGGAGGATTGCAAGTTTGAGGCCAGCCTGAGCTGGCAAGGTCTTAAGCAACTTAAAAAGCCTCAAAAATTAAAAAGGACTGGGGATGTATCACAGTAATAGAGCACCCCTGGGTTCAATCCCCAGTACCACACACACATACAAAAAGAGGACACAGAGAAACACAGAGATGATAACAGAACCAGACAGATTGTGAGGGAGTAACTGGGATTAGATAGACAAAGATGGAAATAAACACGTTGATGACAAAAAGAAGGAAGATGCTGATACTGCAGCTAACATTTTTGAGCATTTGTTCTATATGGGGCATCATTCTACAAGCTGTGCTTAATATTAAAACTCACTTAATCCTCATAGTAATACTATGAAGCACAGGTACTATTCTCATTCATATTCTACAGATGAGGACACTGAGGCACAGCAAGTCAGTGGCACTGCTAGCATTGGAATCCAAACAGTTTAGCACCAGACAGTGAATGTATTTGTGTAGATTATATCATTGAATCCTCAGAACTCTGATGTAGGTTTTATTATTATCATCCACAGTTTACAAATAGGGAAAGCAACACTTCAAGTGATAAGTAACTTGCCCAAGGTCACACACAGGAGCTCGGAGTGAAGCCCCAGCCTGGACCAATAATGAGAATATGTCATGAACCAAGGATTAGGATTAATTATTCCATCAGTGACAAAGAGATAGAAGCAAAAAAAATGTGAAGGGGGCAGAGAAAAATGAAGACAGAGATATAGAAATTGGGACAGAAAGGTGAGAACAGAGAAAGACAGGTGGAGAACAGACAGATGAATGCAGCAACACAATTAGAAAAATGAGGACTGGAAGACAGCCGAGATAAGATAAGTAAGGACAGAATGATAGGGGTCAGGAGGACAGGAGCCAAGGAAATTGAAAGAGAAACAGAAAAGACAGAAATTCAGAAACAGATGAGATAGAGCAACAGGGTTACAAATATAAGGACAGACATTGACCAAGACCAAGATGAGGACCGTGAATTAGGGGCAAGATGGGAGACAAGGTGTACCCCAACATAACTAACATATAGAAAGTGAGAAAGCAAGAGCAAGGAGGCAGTTTGAGAGAATAGGAGGGACAGGAAAAAGAAACAGCCAAACATATGTAAACAAAATGACAAGAGAAAATAAAATAGAGACAGAGATTGGGGAATGTTTGAGAGATGGTGACAGTGATGGAGAACTTGGGCTGGGGGACAGGCAAATGATAGAGAAATATAGACAAAAAAATTCAGTTCAATACAATAACTATTCACAAATCTTTTGGCTATATTAGGGCCAGCACTGGACTGCAAGGGGCCCACTGGACTATGAACTTAGAAAGGCAGGGCCCATGCCTTTGTTATTCACTACTGTAGCCTACACCCATAATAGAGTGCCATTTATGGAGAGGGTTCTTGTTTATTAAGTGTTAGTTAGTGGAGACTGTGCATGCATTTGTGTGGATTATATCATCAAATCCTCAGAACTCCAATGTGGGTTTTATTATTAGCACCCACAGTTTACAAATGAGGAAAGTGACACTTCAAGTGATAAGTAACTTGTCCAAAGTCACACAAAGGAGCCAGGACCAATGGTGAGAGTATATCATAGACCAAGGATTGGAATGAATCCTGTTCCATGCACCTGAGGCACAAAAAATTCTAGTCTGCCTGTCTCTAAAGCCTTTATGTTTGACCATGATGCCTTACCACTTCCATGACAGCTTGCTAAAGGAGAACTGCAGAGCCTCTAGGGTAAGTGTATCCAGATTCCTTATTCTCTGGAGCTCTAACCATCTACTAGGAGAGACAAATCTAGCTATTTCAGAGAAACTGGAAAGTCCTGTGGGGGAACTGAGGAAAAAGCAAAGAAAATAAAGTAAGATTCTTAGAAGGGGAGGAAGTTTTAAGAGGCCAGAGGTAGATTTACATAGAAGTCAATGAAGCTTAAGTTTCAGGACCCCTCATTTACACAGGTCCCTTCAAGTCCTTGTTTAATGAGCAACAAAAATATCCTGAAGGTTTGTCATTTTATAAGAAAATTGAAATGTCCCCAAATCTTCAACTCATATCTGAAAGAAATGAACAGAGGTTCTACCAAGTTTGACAGCAGTCCTAAATATGTGTAAGATAGGGCTGAGGTAAGATAGCTCAGTGGTTAAGTGTTTGCCTAGCATGGAAAAGGCCCTGAGTTCAACCCTCAGTACCACAAACAAGTGTAAGATATTATTGTTGTGAAGCTGAAACTTTTCTAAGCTATCAATAGAAAAAAAAATTCTATCAACCATACTTTTAAGAAAGACTAACATTTCTATTCTCTTTATAGAAAATGACCTTTATTCATGCTTCAGTGACAAAATAGAAGCCAACCATCAGACATTGAGAATTGTTACAGGTCCTTCATCTTCCCACCACTGAATCTCTAAACCTACCAGTGTCAGTGTTCATCATTTTCTTGTTCCTTCCTGTTATGATAAAGAAATTATGGCAGGACAAGTTCGAGGATATATCTCCTCCTCTCTGAGGTGTGGTACCCCAAATCTTGACCCATAACTCTCCTTTCCCTTGCATTATTCCCTTTCTCCCTCTCTACTGGATCATTCCCAGCAGCAAGCATAGTCCTCTAACTCCCATCTTTTAAAAAATCATATTTTGACCCTAACACTACCATTACCCTGACTCCCAGGGCTCTGTTCCTCTTTGTAGCCAAGTTGCTCAAGAGAATTTTCTACACACCTAGTCATACTTCAGTGGGGCAGAGGTAGGTGTTCCCTTCCATTTGATGTCAGTGAGGGTCCTGTAACAATCTATATACCCATCACACTCTAACCAATTAGTCCTGTACATTAAAAATTAATGATTTTAATGATATAGATTATAAAATTTAAAACATACATTATCTGTAAAATTTGAATAAACAATAAGTTCCTATAGACTCCCCTAACACCCAGGTTCAAAAACAGATAATTCATTAGTGACAACCCCCACTATGGAACCCTTCCTAGTCACATCTCTTTCTCCTCCCTAAGAGATAACTGCTATCCAGAATTTTTCCTTTTTCATTCATTTTCTGTATGATTTTACAACATATTACTGTATCCATATATTGTTTAATTTTTTCATGTTTTTCAGCTTTATAGAAATATATTTCTGGTGAATATTTTGAATCAGCATTAGTTTCCTGAGTCTCATCAACATTGATACATGTAGCTACAGTACAGTCATTTTTTTATTTCCTTACAGTATTCTATTATATAAATATATCTCAACATATTCATCCTATGTTTGTGTTTTCAGTTTCTTGCTATCATAAATAGGCTTTTGTGAATATTTTTGTCGTGTTTCTCAGTACACATATGCAAAGATTGCTCTAAGGGCAGTTCCCAAACTTTTTGGTCTTAGGTCCCCCTTTTTTAGGTCTCCACCTTTTTAATTGAGACACATCTATGTTGCCCAGGTGGCGTCCAATTTCTGGGCTGAAGCAATCCTCCTGCCTCAGTCTCCTGAATAGCTAGAACAATAGACCCATGCCACTGTGCCCAGATTGCATTCTTAAAAAGCATTGCAGACCCCAAATAACATTAGTTTATGTGGGCTAATATCAAATATTATCAAATATCAATTAATATTAATATCAATATTTAATATTGATATTAAATATCAAATATCAATTGATATTAAATATCAAATATCAATTGATATTTGCTATATTAGAAATTAAAACTGAGGAAGCAGGGTGCATTGGCTCAGGGGCTCAGGAGGCTGAGGTAGGAGGATAGCAAGTTTGAGGCCAACCTAGTAACTTAGTGAGATTCTGTCTAAAAATAAACTTTAAAAAAAGCTGGGGATGTAGCTCACTGGTAGAACACTTGCCTAGCATGGGCTAGTTCCTGTGTTCAGTCCCTAGTACCACCAAAAAAGAAAAAGAAATTAAAACTGGAAAAGTTTAAATATATCCATTTCAAAATAACAATAATAAATATATTAATTTCACACAAGGTTTTAATGAAGAATATGTTTTCCAAAACAAAAACAATTTAGTGAGAAAAGTGACCCTGTTATCCATTTTTTATAAATCTCTACTGTATGGCTTAATAAAAGACAGCTGGATTCTTATATCACTTCTACATTCAATCTGTTGTGATATCGCATGTCAAGTAGCCTCTGGAAAACTCTCTCCTACATTCTTGAGAGAATGAGAGTAAAATAAGCAAATAACTAGTATTATGGTTTTGGCTCCCCCCAACTCCACAGGATCCCCAGACCACACTGTGAGAACTGCTACTCTGGGATATATATCTAGAACTGCTGGGTAATAGAGTATGTGTATCATTCAGTTTTACTAGAAAATGCCCAGCTTTTTCTAGAGTAGTTGTATCAATTTACACTCCCATGAATGATGTATCCATTCACTCTTCATCCATTCTGGTGTTCATCCTAACCACTCCGAAACAGCTCTTATCAAGGTCACCAACAGTAACTATGTTGCTATATCCAATGGACTCTTTTCATTCCTCATCTTATTTGACTTCTCAACATTCTTAAAAGATCCCAGACACACTCCTATTTAGGACCCTACCTCTCAGTCTCTTTGCCAGCTCCTGCTTTTTCACCCAACAAGTAAAGTTGGAACTCTGTAGAGCTCAGTCATAAATTCTCTTCCATTTTCACTCTTTGCTCTATCTTTACTGATCTTTTTTATTCTCATGGCATTTATTTGTTTGCTTGTTTATAGTGGGGTTTTAACCCAGGGCACTTTACCACTGAGCTATATTCTAGAATGTTTTATCTTAAATTTTGAGACAGAGTCTTGCTAAGTTGCTTAGGGCATCACTAAGTTGCTGAGGCTGGTCTTGAACTTGCAATCCTCCTGCCTCAGCTTCCCAAGTCACTAAGATTACAGGTGTGTGCAATTGTGCCTGGCTTTATGCTGATGACTCTCCTTTATATTCAAAAACCAGACCACTTCCCTAGAATATACCACCACATACTTGACTTTTCCATGCGGATGTCAAAAGAGTATGTCCCATTTAACATATCCAAAACTTAATTCTTGCTCTTCCCCAGAAAACCTGTTCCTCTTTCTATTTTTCTCACTTCAATGAGGGACTGGCTCCACCATCTGCAGTCCCTGAGAATCATTCTTGAGTTCTCCCTCCCCACCTCCCTTTCCAAGCCTCTACACCATATCCTCTCAATTCTAAATCTCTCTTAAATTTGTATACCTCTCCCTATCTAAAATGCCACTATTTTCACCATTATCTTTATTTGCAATGAGTTCCTAATCTTGTCCACCATCAATCCAGTCCACAGCAACGATGTCAACCCCAAGTTAAAAACTTAATTTTTAAGTGTATCTCATCAGGTTTTAGATATGAAATACCTACAAAAGGGATTCTAATTTCTTATGATTCTGTTTACATATGACACAAAGTGAAGAATTTCATGGAACATACTTATCCTTCCTACATAATTCTATGATAAACTCTAACACTTTCTATTCTTTTCTCAAATTGACTACAGTACCTTCTTCAGTGGGATCCGCATGTAAAATCATTGCTTCAATACCTTTCCAATGCTTGTAGACTCAAATCCATTCTCCTTACCATGTCCTATAAAGCTCTAAATAATTTGACTCCTTTAACCTCATATCCCACCCCTCTCACCATTGACTATGTTCCAATCATACTAGCCTTCCTATAGCTCCTAAATACAGTTGTCCACTGGCATACTTGGACAATTGGTTCCAGGACCCTCACCACATGGATACCAAAATCTGCAGATGCTCAAGTCCCTTATTACAAAATGGCATAGCCTGGTTAACAAAGCAGACCCCATCACAAAAGAATGGCACAGTATTTGCAAATAACCTATGCACATCCTCCTATATACTTTAAATCATCTCTAGATTACTTATAACAGCTAATGCAACATCATGCTATGTAAATAATTGTTATACTGTACTGTTTAAGGAATAACAACAATAAAAAATCTGTACACATTTGGTACAGGCACAATTTTTTCATTCATACACACACACACTCAGGATATATATATATAGATAGACAGAGA
Source organism: Marmota flaviventris (assembly GCF_047511675.1). Lineage (NCBI taxonomy): Eukaryota > Metazoa > Chordata > Mammalia > Rodentia > Sciuridae > Marmota > Marmota flaviventris. The sequence continues at coordinate 46,327,403 of NC_092518.1, read as the reverse complement.
GAGAGAGAGAGAGAGAGAGAGAGAGAGAGAGAGAGAGAGAGAGAGACTGGAGTGTGAACCCAGAGCTTCACACATGCTAGACAAGTGCTCCACCACTGAGATACATCTGCAGCCCTTTTTTAAATTTTTATTTTGAAATAGGGGCTCACTAGTTTACCCAGGCTGACCTAGAACTTGTGATCCTCCTTCCTCAGCCTCCCAAGTAACTGGGATTCCAGGTGTGTGCTACCACACCCAGTTCAAAATATTTTTGATCTGAAATTGGTTGAATCAGTGGATGCAACAGAGGAGCAATTGTATATCATTTCTCTTTCTCCCCAGGGCCTTCCTACTTGTTTCGTCCACTGCCTGGAACATTTTTGCCTTCACCCTTCCTCTGCTGACTCCCATTCCTTCAGTCTCAGCTTAAACATCAGGCCTTGCCTGACCCCTCAGACTAAATCACCCAACCCCATTATTCTTTTTTCTATCCTATCACCCTGTTTTGTCCCTTTATAGCCTTATCACATTTTGTAATTATGTGTGTTTATGTGTTATAACTATGTTTGTATATTTCACATTCTCTTCAATACCGGGCTATAAACTCTGAGGAAAGAGTTTGTTCACCACTGTCTTGTTCATCTCTGACTTACTACTGCATAGTGTCTCACATGGAGCCTGGCCCATAGTGTGTGCTCAAAAGACATTCATTGAATGAGCTGAGATTTGGAGAACAAATGAAGGGGAATTAAGGAAATGTGGAGAGAGTTTCACACAGAGGCAACAGCATATGCAAAGATTCAGAAGCTATAAGGCTAAGGAAAGTCTAAGAATTTCAGCTTTGACTCAAGCATGTAGTCTGGAAAGGCTGGCAGGGGGCCAGATGATGAAGGGATCAGCTTAACCTTCCCAGTTAAGGAAGGTAGATTTTCTTTTGAGTCAGTTGGGACTTGCTGAAAGATTCTAAACATAGGAGTAATATGATTTGATTTGCCTTTTCAAAAGATACACATTGCCTATAGTGTAGAGAATAGATTTCAAAGAACAGAAATGAACCAGGGCAGCTGCAGAAGTATTGCAGGTTAGAAATGGTGCTGGTCTAAACCAGAATAGTGTCATCAGAAATTAAGAGCCTAGAGCTGGGGTTGTAGCTCTGTGGTAAGCACTTGCCTAGCACATGTAAGGCACTGGGTTCGATCCTCAGCACCACGTGAAAAAATAAATAAATAAGATAAAGGTATGTGTCCATTACAACTAAAATTTTTTTTTTCAAAATGAAGAGTCTACATAAATAGACTTGGGAGATATTAAGGAGTTAAATGACAAGTATTTAATAATTACATGGGGGGCTAGAAGAAAAAGCAGAGCCAGGGGTATACCTCAGGTTTCTTCTTTCACTGGGGTCATTCACTAATATAAGGTGCCAAGAAGGACAAACAGTTTGGAGGAGGATACCTGGGGTTGGAAACAAGCTGAGGTTTTAGGTGTCTCTGGGATATTCAGGTAAAGCTGTCTAATAGCCAATGGAATGCATGAGTCAGAAGAAACATTTGAACTTGGGGTTACCAGTTTAGGGGTAATCAGCAGAGATAATAATTGAAGCCATGAGTGCAAATGAGATAACTGAAGGAAAGAAGAGAGAAAGACAGGAGCTTAGATCACAGCCCTAAAGAATAGCAACATTAGGGGTTGGACAAGGAGGAGCTCAGAAAATAAAAAGGAATTACCAAGGAAGTAGGAGAAATATAAGGAGAATATGATGTCATGAAAGTGGTTTAAGGAAGAGGGAGTGGTCCCCAGTGCCAAATGCTACCTAAAAGCCAAGTAGGATCACCTCTGAAAAGATTCTATTGCCCAGCATTTTGGGAAGCTGAGACAGAAAGATCTCAAGTTCAAAGCCAGCTTCGGCAATTTAGGGAGGCCCTAAGGAACTTAGCAAGACCCTGGCTCAAAATTTAAAAAAACAAAATGGGCTCAGTGGTTAAGTCCCCCTGGGTTCAATTCCTGGTACAAAGAAGAAGGAGAAGGAGAAGGAGAAAGAGAGGGAGAGGAAGAAAGAAAATGAAGATTCTATTGGAGTTAGTGACTTAAACCATGGCAGACCTTGGTAAGAGGCAAGAAGCGGAAGCAGATTGGAGTGGGTTCAAAGATACGTGGAAAGTGGGGAAATGAAGACAGTTGAGGTAGGCAACTCTCTTGAGAAGTTTGTAGAAAGGAGAAGATAAGGAGATGGTTGGAGAGAAAGAATTTTTGGTAGTCATTTATTAATTTTTAGATGGATGAGACCTGAGTATGCTTAAACGGGAAGGAGCAAGGGGCAGATTCCTAGGCTTGGTGGCAAAAGTCAAGAACTTCATGTTTGGTGGCTTTTGTTTACTCTGTGAAGTAGGAGATGGGGTCATCTGCTAAGGGTTAGAAGGCTGATGGAGAAATAGGGGGCCAGGTGAGAGGAGGTTTGAAATGGCCGTCGTGAAGAATGGGAGAGAGGGATGATCAGGGAGTGGTGAGGAGAATGAGAAAGAGAGAGAGAGACGGGCGGGCGCATGAGAGCTGACTAGTAGGGTTATAGGTCAGCACTGAAGACGTCATAGAAGCTGGGAAATATGGGTTTATAATGGCACACGTCTGTAAAGTTGAATAGCTTTTGCCAGCAATGTTTTCTTGCCTGGGAAAAGGCGGACAGTTGGACGGATTCAAGACTGGGATGTTGCCAAGCCCATGCGACAAATCAGGGAACTGAGGCTACTGGTAAGAGAGCTGAAAAGTAAAAGACCATGAGATCTGGTCTGAGCAAAGTGAAGAGTACAGGCCAGCTATGACCAAACCCTAGGGAAACTCTGGAACATGTGGAAAGGCTTCTGGAAGAGAGCGATAGGCGAGCGGAAGAAGACTTGACATGGGATGGAAGAACAGATTTAGAGGATGGTGCCAGGAGATTTGCCGGTGTGGAAACACTGAGGGATAGAGAAGGCAAACTGAGGGAGAAATTTTAAGGGGTAGGAGGAGGGCCTTGAAGGCATTCGCTGCGAGAAGTGAGGCGGGACCGACGAGGGGGCGTGGTCAAGCGCAAATCCCGGGCGAGGGGGCGGGCCCCGGTAACTGGGTCCCAGCGCCGCTGTGGCTGCGGCTGGGCTGCCTCAGGGACGGGCCCCCGCCTCCCCATCCCCCTTCCCAGGGCTTCTTCCCGCCCGCCGCTGCGGAGACCAAGGCTGAGGCTGGAGAGGACGGTGGAGCCCGGCCCAGGCAGTTTCCCTGCCCCCCGCGGCTGGAGCATCGTCCGGAGGACGGGCTGAAGGAGAGCCCCGCAGCCGGAGCGCGCGGCGCACACGCGCGCCCCCAGGCCACCGCCGTCCTCTCTTCCCTCCCTTACCCTCCCCTTCCCTCTTCTCCGCCCCCAGCCTCCGCTGCGGCGGGAGGAAGAACCCTTTCCGACCAGCCAAGAGAGCCCAGATCGATTCCCATTTGAGGAGAAAGAAGAGACCCCGCACTCTGATCCGACTGGCCGCTCGCCCCGGGGCCACGGAAGTGGCTCGCAGTCCAGTGGAGAGCCCGCGCCGAGTGCAGCCCTCCGACCCTTGCCCAGCCGCAGCCGCATAGACAGCGCTCCCCAGCGGGCCCCCAGCCCCGCGGAGCCCACTCCCCGCTTGGGGCCAGGGCCGGCGATGCCTGGCACGGCAGCGGCGGTGGCCGCGGCTGCTGCTGCTACTGCCACCGCTGCCACAGCTGCTGGCCCCGGCCCGGGCCGGGGGCTCCAGTCTCCGCAGTGGGGCTGAGCCCGCAGCCCCGCCCCCCGAGCCTGAGGCCGCTGCTCCGCCGGGCGCCGGGCCTCCTCCGCCCGCGCCTCCGCCCCAGGAGCTGGAGCCAAGCGGGGAGCCCGGGCCCCGCGCCCAGGCCCGGACCATGCATGGCCACCGAGTCCCGGGGGGCGCCGGGCCTTCGGATCCCCAACACCCGGCCACGAATCCCCCAGGCGCAGCTCCATTGGCCTGTGCCGACTCGGACCCTGGAACCTCGGAGCCCGGACTACCCGTGCGCAGAGGCTCAGGCTCCACTCTTGGCGGCCCACTGGATCCCCAGTTTGCCGGACCCTCGGACACCAACCTGGGTCCTGCTCCAGGGCCCCGGGTCTTGCCCTGCGGCCCCAGTCCACAGCACCACCGGGCCCTGCGCTTCTCCTACCACCTGGAGGGCTCGCAGCCTCGGCCTGGTGAGTGATCAAGAAGGCATGGGAGCTCGGGCCAAAGGCCTGGTACTGGGAGCGGGTTCTTGTTCTCGGGCTCTCCAAGCCCCACCTCAGGGCTGCCCGCTCACCCTGACTCCTTGGGTCCCCTCAACCCCAATTCCCTCCCCTTATCCCTCCACCTCCTGTCCAGTCCTTTCAACCTCTGTTCCCTGACTCTTCTTTCTGTCCCTGGTGCCCATCAACCCTGCCGACCCCTTTCTCTTCTATCTGTTGAGGCTAATGGGAGAGGAAGCACTTCAAGAAACAGAGACAGTATTGCAAGACAGAAGTGGGGATTGGTTGGGGGAGTTTAGTTGGGGGAATGGGAGTAAAGGAGTCTCCCATTAGCCAAGTGCCTACATTGTGCAAGGCACGGAACTGGGTGCTTAACATAGGTTCTCATTTCACCTTCAGGAGCCCTCTGTTAAGTAGATATGTTAGCCCCATTTTGTTGGAAGGGAGGGAACTGAGACTCAGAGAAGTTAAATAATTTGCCCAAGGTCGCACAGCCACTATGGAATCTGAATTCAAAACCAGATCTGAGTCCAAAGTCTATGGTCTTTCCACTATCCCAAACTCAGGCTGGAGACCATGAAAGTAATGCCAAGCCTTCTGCTTATGTGATTTTCTCCTGTACTATTCAGCAGGCCTGGAGTATGAGTGGAAAAAAAAAAAGAGGGACGGGTGGATTGATCCAAGGTTGGGGTTGTGCCAGGTGTGTGTGGTAGGAGGACAAGGGAAGGGAGGAGCAGAAGGTGCTGATGAGAGAGAAAGGTGAAGATGTGGGTCTTGGGGGTCAGACTGGAGGAGAAGGGCTTGAGAGGTGGGTTGAGGGAGACAGCAGAAAGGTCAGAAGGGCAGAAACCAGTTGTAGCAGAGCTAGAAAGCTGTGGGCCATGAGGTTGTTTGTGGGGATAAATCAGAATGGTTGCTCAGATTTGCAGAGGTGGAGCAGCTCTAAGTCAGGCTGGGGCCACAGACTACTGCCTGAAGAGGCCTGTGAACTGCACAGCCTTAAGTGTCTGAGGAGCCCAGCAGGCCTCCTCCATATGGGGACATTCTCATTGGGCCTAAGCTCAGGAGCCATGGAGAAAGAGCAGTGCACATCTGCTCTGCCTTCCACTGGGACTAAAGGAGTTGTTGAGCCTGAGGGCTTTCAGGACTCACATCTGGCTCCACAGGTCTTTGGGATGGTAGCCAGCACCAGGTAGCACTAGTGAAGCATAAAACAATGAAAGGATGAGCCCCTTGGGCTGTCATGACCTTGGGCTAGTCATGGAGCCTCTGGGAGATTTCAGAGAACTCCCTCCTTGTGGACTGGAGATAGCCAGTCTGACAACAGGCCCTTAACACCCTACCCTGCTTGTTGCTTCTGCTGGTTTTCCAAGCTCCCCTTGACAGATGCTGTGTGGAGGGGGCTACTCATACTTTAATGTAGCTTCTTCTTTCAGATCCCAAAACACCCACGAGCACTCCCACCCTACTTAGGGCCTTTGCATTTGCTTTGCCTTCTGCCTTGTAGCTAGCTCTTCCCCTAGTCCTCCACCTAGTTTGCTCCTCATCTTTTGGGTCTCAGCTCAGATGTCACCTCCTCCAAGACACCTTTCCTAACCACTTTAGGTAGGACCACTTGTGAGTCTCTATCACAGCTGCCAGTATGCTTCCCATCCTTGTACTTAATACAATCTGAAATCACCTTATTGTGTGGTCTACTTGTTTATTGCCCATCTTCCTCCACTAGAATGTGAGCTCCATGAGGGCAAGGGGATTGTGTCTGTGTTGTTCACTATTGTATCCCCGGTGACTAGCATAGTGCCTGGCACACAGAAAGTGCTCAATAAATCTTTGTTGAACAAATGCCTGAACAGATACTACGTGAGCACATAGGTCCTCATAACTATAGCTTAAGAGAAGGACCCTGACTTCCTGCCCTCCATATACTCTTGGTCTGAGAGTTAGTAGCTGGGAGCATCTAGACCCCTGGTCCTTGACCTGTCTGATTTTTCCAAATCCCCCCCACCCCCCCCCATCCCACACCCCACACACCCCCCACCACAAAAGCAGCACAGCATTCCCAAGATCATTTTTCCAAGTGAAGTATCTGCCTCTGTAATTGCATAGTGGGTGTTTTGTTGTTGTTGTTGTTGTTTTGTTTTGTTTTTTAAGTGAGGATTGGGCATAAGAAGGGTATCAGGGAGGGACCTGGTCTCCCATCCAAACATTCATAACTGACTCACTGTGTGACCCCAGGTGACTGACTTCTCTTTTCTGAGCCTCAATTGCCTTGTCTAGAGAATGCCATGAGGAGTCTGTGAGGTACTGGTTGCAAAGCCTGCAGCATGGTTTAAACCCTCAGTAACCAGGAGTTTTTTAAAAAAAGAAAATAATAAGAAGAGAGGAAAACCTTTTGAAGAGGAGGCGGAGGAATTACTCAAGCACTGGCAAGGCGGGTGCTGGGCCATGTGATTCACAGTAGCATGGGTTGTGAGAGGCCCGCCTCCCCCACTGCCCAGCCAGCCCAGGGGTAGGCACAAGTGACTTGCTTCTCTCTCCACCGGACTAGCCTATAATTGGCCCAAAGAGGGCAGGGTTGGTGGTTGTAGGGTGTGTGTGTAAGAGGGGGAGAGAGGGTTTCCTGAACTTCAATTAAAGGGTTGAAACATTTTAATCCACATGTTAAGATTTCAGTGTGCCTGCTGACTTCCTCCCTTACACTGCTGAGGCCTTATTGAATCACCATCCTTAGGGCCCAGTGGCCTAGGCCTGTGGGGGGGGGAGGCTTTTAAAAATAATGATTATATCTTATCTGTATGAAAAGCCTTGAATTGCTTCCAAGTCCTTTCTCTTTTAGCTGTCCTATCTGATTCCTGGTGAAGGAAGGGACAGTTATTATGCCCATTTTCCAGGTTGATAAAACTTAAGGCTTCAATTGGGTCGCTGGGATAACCCAGTGAGTTGCCACAGGGGCTTTGAGAGGGTTGGGAAGGGTACAGGTTTGCTCATAGGGATTTAAGAGAATCCTATCCTTTTTCCCATGGTTGATGTCTAGAATGTTCTTCCAAATACTGGAGGTTTGGGGGAACTCAGGGCCTGACCTAGCTCAAAAGAGTTGCATGTATTGTTAGAGCCTTTTTGCGGGTAGTAGGGGAAACAGCCAATTTGGGAGACAGCAGGAAAGGTTGGATCTTTCTGATTTGGAGTCTGGGGAGGGTCTAAGGGTATAATTCAGTTGTAGAGTACTTGCCTAGCATGTGTGAGGTCTTGGTTCCATCCCTACCACTGAAAAAATAGTGGAACTGGTAAAGACCCTAGACACTGTCTGGTTCTGGGCCTCCCAAACTGAGTGAGCATCAGAATCCCTTGTTTATCATAAAAAGAAATAAAAGCTATTCCCAGACTCAAACTCAGAGTTCCAGAGTCTTGGGGTTGGAACCCAGGGATCAAGTTTTAAAAGGTTCTCAGGTGATTATGATGCATGGCCTAGAGTTGGAAACCACTATCCAAGCCCAATTTCTAGTTGAGGCAGTGGAAGCTTAGAGAGGCAGTGATTTAGCCATGGTCCTACAGTGAGTCAGCATCCTTATGGCCAGGAGAATTCATTGCCCCCCCCCAGGACCTTATATGGAACTCCCACAGTTTACTCTCAGCCCAGAAGGGAGACATGGGATCTAAGATAAAGGGAGTGAATCAATCCCTCACCCACATACACACAAACACTGGTTACCTCAGTTTACCTCTAACCCCAGCTCTTGTGAACAGCTGTCATTTGGCAGTTTCCAATTAGAAGGGAGTTGTAGCTCTGGTACTCTGGGGAGATGAAATCCTGATATCAGTAGTGCCCAGCACAGGGCCTGGCCCAAGGGAAAGGTCCTAGAGAGGTGTCAAGAATTGTAGATCTAGAGAGGAACATGGAGGACAGTTTATGCAGGAGGTTTGGTGAGAGCAAAAACACCAAGACATGGGGTACTGAGTGGGGCTGGTATTGGGAGGAGTAGAGGGATAAGTTTGGTAAGGGGGCTTTCTCTTGAGTGCAATCAGTAGTCACTGAAGGGTTTATTAACGGGAGAATGATGTGCTCAGATATGGGTGTTTGAAGCTCCCCATAAGTGTACATGGAGAATGGATGAAAAGGGTACAAGCAGGGAGACAGGCAGGTGGGTATTGCAGTCGTTTCAGAGAGAGGTGATGGTAGTTCTCATTAGAGTAACAGCAGGTAGGGAAAGTATGATCTGAGAAACATTTAGATGCTAACATGGACAAGCCTTGATAATTACTTAGATGTAGAGGCTGCAGAAGAGGGGAAAGGCCAGGGTGGCTCAGGATTGTTTTCTGAGACCAACCCACAGACTTGATGAATGATGGTGGGGCCATGTACATGCAAGAGAAGGAGCAGATTTAGGGGAAAATAGTGAGTTGTGTTTGAGACATGGTGAGATTGAGAGGCCTGGTGGGGACATCAAAGTGAAGATGGATTCAAAATCTCATGATGGTCTGGGCCAGAGATATTTGGGAGTTTTCACCACCAACACATCCCATGGACCACATGGTGTCTCATGGAGAGATATGTATGGCGGTGAGGGCCAGTCCCATCCTTGAAGACAGTGAGGGCAGCAGAGTCACATTCAGGTGAATCACTCATTACCTGCCCAAAGTTTGCCCTACAAATGTGTCTTTTTTTGGAGGAGCAGGGTTTTGTTTTTGTTTTTGTTTTTAATTTTGGGTGCTGGGGATTGAGCCCAGAAACACTTTACCGCTAAGCAATGTCCCTAGTCCTTTTTATATTTTACTTTGAAATAGCATCTTGCTAAGTTACTGATGACCTCTCTAAGTTGCTGAGGCTGGTCTCAAACTTGTGATCCTCCTGCTTTAGCCTCCTGAGTTGCTGGGATTACAGGCATGTGCCACCGTGCCCAGCTGTAGGGGAGCAGTTTTTAAAATGTATGTGGAGCTGAGACCTATTTCACATACACCCAGCGTAGCTGACTTTTGCAAAGAACTGAGGAAGTACTCCTGAAAGTCAAGCCAAATACTGGTAAAGTAAATTCATATGGCTTCCTCAATGTTTCCCCTGTTGAGGGAATCCTGAGAGGCTACAGAGGGGGTTTACTCATTGAAAGGAGAAGAGAGGGCTGAGGACAGGAGGGGTCCTAGTGGGCTCTGAGGGGTGTTTTGGAAAACAGTAGGTCAGATTCTAGGGGGAGGGATATCTGGGAAAAGACCCAGATTTGGTTCCTAGTCAGCTGGGGCCTTCCAAATAAACACAACAAAATTAAAAGACTCTGGTTAGCTGGACAAAGGACTTCCACGGACAGAACTAAAAGAATTAGCTGGGCACAGTGGCCTATACCTGGAATCCCAGTGTTTAGGGAAGCTGAGGCAGGAGAATTGCAAGTCTGAGGCCAGCCTCAGCATACAAGTGAGGCCCTAAACATCTTAATGAGACTTTGTCTCAAAATAAAAAATAAAAAGGGCTGAGAATGTAGCTCAGTGGTAAGCCACCCTTGGGTTCAATACCAGTAACAAAAAGGGAAGAAGAATTGAGGTTTCCAAATGTAGATTCTCATCATCTCCTGAGTCCTTTCAGGTCCTGTACCTCAGGGAGAGCCCAGGTAGGGCTGCCTGCTCCCTGAAGATGAGTAGCTAAGATTGCACCAGACACAAGCCATGAGTTTCTGGGGGCCAGATAACTAAATGCCTTAGACAGATGTGGAGCTGGCCAGACACTGGCTGGGAGGGACTAGGACCTGTCTGGAATGAGGGCAGGAAGCGAAGTCTGCCATTGGCTAGCCCCTCAGGTTTAAGTTCCCTCATCTTGTGAGCAGACATCTTTGGAGCAAGAAATCCAGCCTCTTGGAGCTCTAGTGTCCAGTTCCTTGAACCTGGAAGGCATCATGCCTCCAAAACACCTGGAAACAAGGTTGCAGGGCAGCAGCTGAAGGAACCTCAGTACTCCTGGCTCTACTATTGGTTCATTGTTCCTCTAGGCCTCTTCTCCCCACTCAAGGCCTTAGTTTCTCCATCTATAACATCACAGACCTGCTTTTCCCACTTGTTAAGCATATAATGTCAGCCATAAATACTTGGTGAGCAAATAATTGAGAAAGAAGGGGTAGGAGGTCATTTCTTTAACATGTGTCCATTGAGTGCCTTCTACATGCTAAGTTCTGAGCTGGGTGCTGGGTGGGCAACAAGAGAGGTACAATCCTTGTTCTCAAGGAGCTCATTTCTATCAGGAAATAATTTCAAATAATTCCAAGCAAGGATGCTGCAGGAACACATGGGGAGGAGGCAGGGAAAAGAGGACTCTTGAGTTGAGACCTGAAGGGATAAATAGCAGTCCAGAGGTAAGAAGAAGTGGAAAAGTGGTTCAGGCCACGGGAACAACATGTGCCCAAGCCCCAGGCAGAAGAGAGCACTTTCGAGGAACAGACAAGAGGCCATTGTGGCTGGAGATTGGGGGTGGGGAAGTGTTCATGAGCTTAGGCCTTCCTTGTCCCTGTGCTCAGGAGTTTGTAGTTCACCCCGAAGGCAAGGGGAGCTCTTCATAGGCTGAAGGAATTGAAGGGGCTGTGTTCTCCAAAAGCTGGCTGTGTTCTAGAGAGTGCCTTGAAGAGGGCCCTGCGGATGCAAGGGAAATTACTTAGGAGGCTGGAGAGGGGCAGTGTATGGATTCTCCAGCTACTGAGGGAGCCTCAGCTGCAGAACTTGGGAACTTGCTGGATGTGTGACTTGAGGGAGAGGCAGGAGTGGTGGAGAAAGCCCAGTTTGGGACTTGGGGGAGTGAGTAGAGGGAGGTGCTGCTCTTGGGATGGGGAAGGCAGGAGGAGCAGACTAGAATGGGGTTAGCAGTGTGGTTGATTTAGGATGCACCGAGGAGTCCAAAGTCAGGATATCTAGGTGAGAGCGCCCAACAGACATCTGCTGTACCTATGTGGGCCCCAGAGTAAAGTTAGGAGGGTGAGGGGCACACGTGTGTGGCTGAAGCCTCCAGGGAGCAGCAGGCTCTTCCAGGTGCCAGTGGTTTTAGTTGTCTGTACTGCATCCCCGTGGCCCCTGAAGGGAAGGGGTTAAGTCACGGAGGGAAGGCGCCTGTGGAAAGCGGGAAAGGCGGGACTGGCAGGGCTGGCCCCTGGGAGCTGCAGCTGGCATAGAAGCCTTTCCGCCCGGGCCTGCTAGGCCCGCGCCGCGGCCGCCGCTGTGGACGCTGCTGCTGCTGCTGCTGCTGCCGCCGCCGCCGCCACCGCCGCCGCCCAGGCTGCCGCCTTCACCTTCACCTTCACCTTCACCTTCCCTGCTTCCCCTCCAGCTTCTTTTTGGCTCCCCTGAGCGGGGCCTCCCTACCTAATGCATTCCAGGTGTAGACGCCGCCCCTCCCCCACCCCGGGGCCGCAAGGGAGGGGGGCAGGGAAGGCATGGGTCTTTTTCTTGCTGTGCATCTCTTAGGGTGAGTCTCCCGGTGTCACTGACTGCTCCTCTCTCTGGAGAGTGTCTTCAAGGATCCCTTTTCTTCAGGCCCGTGTCTCTGGCATGGGCTGGCAAGAGGGAGAGTCCCCTCAGAACCAGGTCTGATTCTTTCTAAAGTCACCTCACCTCTCTGAACCTCGGTTTTCTCATCTGTAAAATGGGGTTGAAATTCCTACTTCCTAGGGCTGTTTTAAGGATTAAATGTTACAGGCAGAGCCCACAGCCCTCAGCATGGCACACTGCAGTATGGTTCAACAAGTGGCCCTGGCCTGCTCTTTTTCTCCTTGACCCTTTGCTTTTCTGGGTCTGCATCCCTCACTGACTTCCATGCTCCATGTGGACCTCTTTGTCTCTGTCTCCCTTCTGACTTGTCCCCTCCCTTTGCTGTGTGTGTGTGTGTCTCTAGTTTTCCTGTCTTCTCCCTCCTTTCTTTGTCCCAGTGTCTTTCACTATCAAGTGTCTTTTTCCCTCATAGTCTTTCTATGTCTCCAACTTTCAGATTTGACTGGGCCCCTCGTGCATGGGAAGGTGATATGGGTGGGTGTTGGGGTCCCTAGGGTCGAGGCAGGGGTCAGAGGGACCATCCCGTTGTGGCTTTGTCCTCCCAGGGAGGGGAATCCCAGCCAGCGTGGCAGCCCTAGCACTGGGTAATTACTGCCCCCAGTGCTCCCAGCTGCAGTTCCACTCCCTTCCCTTCCTGTCCTCTGAAGTCCCCAGCTCCTCCCCGGGGTGGAGCTACCACCCCCTATCCTTCTCTGGCCTCTGGTCCAAAGAAACAGAGGAGGTGGCCAGGCCTTCACAGCAGTCAAGCCACTGGATGAGGGATGGACTGCTTGTGCTCTCATGTGACTGTGGTGTGCATGTTTGTGTGTGTGTGTGTGCGCGCGTGCGCACGCACATGTGCCTGGCTGTCCGCCTGTGTTTGTCCCCATGGGTCTTCTTTGTGTCTTAATGTTCTTGTTTTTGTATGTCTGTATGTTTTCATGTGTGTTTTTGGGTCTAGATATATTGTATGTTCCAGATAGTATGTCACCTTAACTCAATCTAAACATGTGGAGGTTTCTAGATGTTTCTGCATATGGGTCTCTATATATTTAGTGTCTGTTTCTGTGTGTCCCCTATAGGTCTACGTCTTTTTTTTTTTTTTTTTTTTTTTTTTAGTACCGGGAATTGAACCCAGGGTGTTTAACCACAGAGGCACATCCCCAGCCCATTTTTATATTCTATGTAGAGACAGGGTCTTGCTGAATTTCTAAGTGCCTTGCTAAGTTCCTGAGCCTTTTTTGAACTTGCGATCCTTCTGCCTCAGCCTCCTTAGTCCCTGGGATTATAAGCATAAGCCACTTCATCTAATATAGGTCTATGTCTTGATGGTGGTGGTTGGTCAGTGGGGTAGGGATGCTGCCTGCCTTCATCTTTTGGTCTCCCCTGCCCCTTCTTCCTGCTCTGGAGCCTTCTTGTAAACCCAGAGCTCTCTGTCCTTTAGACACACACTTCAACCATACCACCCTCCAAAGTATCCATAATTTTGCCCACTCTTCTTTCCTTTTCTGTGGGTCCATCTCCATATATTAAAAAAAAAAAAACACACCCTATCCTGAACAGCTCAACTAAAAACTACCTCCTTTATAAAAATTTCTCTCCACTGCATCTAAATGTGATTTCTTTCCCAAGTCATCAAACATTCACTGAAGATGTACTCTGTGACTCTGGACATAGACACACTTGGGATACGGCTCCAGTTCAGTTACTTTTAGCTGGGTATCCTCAAATAGGTTATTTTGCTTTTTATTTTTTTGGTTGTTGCTGTTGGTGGTTAATTGTTTTGTTTATTTGTTTGTAGTATTGTGAATTGAATCCAGGGGCATTCTATCACTAAGATATATCCCCAGCCCTATTTATTTATTTATTTATTAGTGCTGAGAATTTAATCCAGGGGTGCTCTACCACTGAGCTATACCCTCAGCCCTTGAGACAGTGTCTCACTAAATTGCTGAGGGACACACTAAATTGTTGAGGCTGGCTTCAAATTTGTGATCCTCCTGCCTAGAAGGAGTTGTTGGGATTATAGGCATGCACCATGGTACCCAGTTTATTTTGTTTCTTTGTGTCTCAGTTTCCTCATCTGTAAAATGGAGCTAATAGCTCACAGAGTAGGAGGATGGCACACAGGAGAGTATCAAGACAATGTCTGACCTAGAATAGGTGTTCAACAAACAGTTGAATTGCTATACCTTGTATTTCCCACTAAAATATTATCAGCATAGGTGACTGCTGTGGTGCATACCTGTAGTCCCAGAGACTCAGGAGGCTGAGGCAGGAGAATTGAAAGTTCAAGGCCAACCTTGGCAACACAACTTAGTGAGACTCTGTCTCTAAAAATATTTAAAAATAACTGGGGGTATAGCTCAGTGGCAGAGTATTCCTGGTTTAAATAGCCAGTACCACACACACAAGAAAAATTAACAGCTTGAGTTCCAGAGAATTCAGAATTTTCTTAGAATCCCCTGCTCTTTTCTTTAGGCATCCTGTGCAGGGCAGAAGGTGAACAGAGCCAGATAGAAAAAAAAAGCAGATTCTAATTTGATGAACTCCTGAAAAGTATTGCATAGGCCAAATTCCTGGGCCTCCTCAGGCCCAACAGAGACCAGGTACTTCCAGGAGGTGGAACAGTCGAACACCAAGGCTCCTCCCTAAGACCAGAGCATGCCTTGTAGGGCAAAAGCTGAATAGCAGAAATGAAATAACTTAACTCAGATTTTAAAGTGATGACCTAAAAGTTGAATTGGATCCCAAGGTTTATTTGACCTGTTCACTGTTTTTAAAATGCAATTTCATACAAAAATCTGGATTTCTGGATTCTCTTGAAATATTGCAAGATTTGGCAGTACATGGCCCTAGTCCTACAAGGTAAAAACAGATTGGAGGGGAGGAGCTGCTGTCCCTACTTTAGGTGAGGATGTGCTCTTCACTTTACCACAATTCATACCATTCCCTATTGCTCTTTACTATCCCATTCCACAGAAAGGTTCTCCCTTTACATAAGGGTCCATGCTTTACAGGAAGGTCCTACACTTTACAGAAGGGACCACACTTTACTAAATAAGCATTTCTCCATTTTTCATACAAAGCTTCTATTTTGTCAGAGTCATTCAATTACTGGTAGGTCATACATTTTACAAAAGAGTTTTTATAGAACTTGCCTCATTTTACAGAATGTCCCTGCACTTTGAAGGAAGCTCTTTCATTTTATAGAAACTTCTTCCTTTTCAGAAAGGGCTTTTTCATCAGAGACCTCTATTTTATAGAAAGCTTCTCCATTTTTCAGGAGGGTATGGAGGACATACTCTTTTTTAAAAAAAATATATTTTTAGTTGTAGATGGACACAATATCTTTATTTTATTTATTCATTTTTTCTATGTAGTGCTGAGAATCGAACTCAGTGCTTCATGCATGCCAGGTAGGCTCTCAAAAGTATCTTCACAGTCAGGCACAGTGGTGCATGCCTGTTATCTCAGCAGCTGAGGAGGCTGAGGCAGGAATATCACAAGTTCAAGGCCAGACTCAGCAACTCATTGAGGTGCTCTGCAACTTAGCAAGATCCTATCTTGAAATTTTTTTAAAAAAAGGGCTGGGAATGGGCTGGAGTTGTAGTTCAGTGGTAGAGTGCTTGCCTCACATGTGTGAGGCCCTGGGTTCCATCCTCAGTACCACATAAAAATAAACAAATAAAAATAAAGATGTTTTTTAAGAAAAAAAGGGCTGGGAATGTGACTCAATGATTAAGTGCTCCTGAGTTCAGTCCTTAATAACACACACACACACACACACACACACACACACACACACACAAACACAATGTCTTCATTCTGCAGAAAGTGCCCCCATTTTTCTGCTGAGTCCTTTATGTTCAGAAGACTAGTGGACTTAAGGGAAGGAACCTCTGGACTACCCACAGGGTTCCTGTAAACATCTCCTCCTGCACATTTCACACTTGACAAAGCTTTGTGTTTGGACTTCCAGAAAGAACATCTGCCAGGCCAAGCAAGTCCTGTGTACAGTCTGGCCTTGAAGGTGAATTGGGGCAGCTGAGCTGGAGCTCACATTCAAGGGGTAGGCAGGAAGAGGTGGGGCAGTTTTGCCTTCATCCCTTGCTTTTTCTCTCAAGCTGTGGGACTCCCCCCCACAGAGCTGGCTTCTCAAAAGGCATTTTCCTTTTTGCTGTTGTTCTTTCTTCTCCACTCCCTCTGTTCCCTTTCCCCACCCCAACCCCACCCCATGAATTCCAACTGTCCCTGGGGCCTACCTCTCAGCCAGGAAAGGCAAAGATTTGAGGGCTGTTGGGAGAAGTTTACATCAGCTGTGAAAAGGCCTGAATGCTAGGGTCAGCTTCTGCCCACTAGCATCTCATAGATTCCTCACAACAAAAAGCACACACATATTGTCCCAGTTTTACAAATGGGGAAATTGGGAGTTCAAGCTATGCAGCTCCTTGCCCCAGGTCACCAGGGAGTTAATGGCCAATGTCCAGTCTTGGGGCCCTAAGAGCTATCTTGAAATTAAGCCAAGGCTACAGCTGGGAGAAGAGAGAGGGGATACTGCTGGCCAGGGAAGAGGGGAAACTGGCAGCTGAAATTCCCAGAAAGAGGTGAAGGAAAAGTAGGGTCTGGTTCCAGTGGGAATGGGCCAAAAGAGGAGTCCTTGTCCTCAAGCTCAGCTATAAGCTGGACCTCCTCTGCCAGTAAACCCAGAAGCATGTGCTCAGGGCACCTGCCAAGCAGGGGCATACAGCAACCAGAAACAATTTTTGGAATGATTTTGCTATTTCAACAATAATAAATTGTCATGGGAAAATTTGAAACTCAGATGCAATTCTTGACACATATTTTACACTTTTGTATGGTTTGTATTTTGAATTGTGTTTGAATGGAGGAGACAGGGCACCATTGTCTTTTCACCTCTAATAGGAATACTGCCCTGATCTACGGAGCTCTTGTGGTGAAGAGGGCTGGATTCTGTGTCCATCTCTGGCTGGGTTTACTTGCATTTCTCAATGTATCAATAGTTTTGTGCTGGGTTCAGCTTCTAGCTGAATTCAAGAGCAAGGACTCCTCTTTTTGGCCCACACCCACTGGAACTGAACCTTACTTCACTTTCCCTTCTTTCTGGAAATTTCAGAACCAAACCAGGAAGCTGCTATTATTATCTTTTCCAGACATGGAACCAAGACTCAGAAAGATGGGGACCGAGAGCCACTTAGCTAGTAAATGGTAGTGTTGGAATTTCATGGGATGTTCAACTGGTAAACTCTATGCAAATAGTCCCCAATCCAAAACAAAACATAACAAATTCCAAAATCTGAAACAATCTGAAAAATTCTGGTCTGAAGCATTTCAGATAAGGGATGCTCAACCTGTGTAGCATAATATTTTAGTATAAGTATGCATAAGACATGCTTATACTAAAACATCTATTTGTCATTCATGTGAAATTCAAATTTTACTGGGTGTCCTGTATTTTATCTGGCTGTCTTTTTCCTGACAGGCTAACCCCCTTGCACTTTCTGAGCCACCACTTAACTTTTCCTGAATGAGAGTCTCTTGTCTTTAAGATCGGGAGCTCCCTGAAGGTAACGGTCAAGATTTCCCTAACTTGGGATGGGGGTGTAGGTCAGTGGTAGAGCACTTACCTAGCATGCAAAGCCCTGTGTTCTACACCCAGCCTGCAAAAAACAATTGCCTTTCCAGCATGCTGAGAGTCAAGAGGGGTGAAGGTGGAGCAAGGAGGATGTACACCCACCTCCACACCCACAGCAGGGCTGAGAAGAACCCAGGTGCTCTTGGGGTGCCCAGGATGTGCTTCCTGTCAGTGCCAAGAGATGTCCAAGTGGTAGTGGTGGTTGTGTATGTGCACTTTGCATGTTGTATATGAGTATATGGAATGGCTTTGTGGTTCTCTCTGGGTCTTTGAGGACTGTGTACAGTAGATGTGTCCCCTGCTCTGTTGGGCAATGAGAACTCTGGTAAACCCAGGGGTAAAAGGGCAGTGCTGGTAGAGGATCTTGTTAGGGGTATGGATTTATATGTGTGAGAATGTTGTGGATTATCAACCATTTAAAATGGGCCATTTATATTCCTGTAATCTCAGCAACTCAGGAAGCTGAAGGAATAGGATCACAAGTTCAAGGGCAGCCTCAGCAATTTAGTAAGACGAACCTCAGTGACTTAATGAGACCATTTCAAAATTTGAATACAAGTTAAAGGATTGGGTGCTGGGGTTATAGCTCAGTGGTAGAGCGCTTAACTAGCATGTGTGAGGCACTAGGTTCAATCCTCAGCACCACATAAAAATAAATAAATAAAATAAAGGTATTCTGTCTATCTACAACTAAATTCTTTTTTTTTAATTAAAGAAAAAAATGAAAGGATTGGGAATGTAGCTCACTGGCAGAATAGCCCTGAGTTCAATCCCTAGTACAAAGAAAAAGTGGGCTGGAGAAAACTAATGTAGGGACCTAGCTTGGTGCTGATTAGGTGAGTCAGTGGGAAGGCCTGGTTTCTAGAAAGGGGAAGGGGGCATCCTACCCTGGAAGCTCCCTGAGAGCAGGAATGGGATTTTCTTATCTGCCAGCATACAGTGGACCAGGCTCAGAAATATTTGTAGGGGAAATCAGATAATTCAGTAGTGTTATAAGGTGCTGCAGAGACCTAGCTGAATAGTTTCTGTTTTTATTTGGGTATTTGGAAGTTATGGAAGTTTTTTGTCTAGATAAGTCATAAGACCGAGCTATATTATTAAAAATGCAGCCAACCACCAAGAGGGAGCAAGCCCTGGGGCCAAGGGATCCACTGAAAACAGGAGGGAAATTGGGAGTGTAGGTAAAGAAGAGAAAGGGAATACTGAAATAAGAAATGGAGGGATCTCAAACCTTTTTCCCCTTGGTGGAACCTAGCCTGGTTCTTAGCCAGACCTATACCACTAAACTTGAACCATGTAGTTTTTCCCTATAGGCAGAGTTGGGGTTGTCCCTCTTATTAACCACACTATGATTTATGACTTTAAATCCCTGGAATCCACCCTGTCCCTCTTGGTTCCCCACTTTTCCAGCTTCCCTTTAGAAAGCAGGGTTAAGAGAAGAGTCCAGTCCAGAATCAGCCTGCCTAAAAGTCTGATATTGACTTGCTGTGTGACCTGGGGGTAGTCACTGCCTCTCTGTCTGTTTTCATCTCCACGTTAGAAACTGAGCTGAGAATCCCTGCCCCCCTCACCTGGGATTCAGCCTACTGTTCTGTAGGGCTGCCTGCAAGAAGGCAGAGAGAATAGAGAGACAGGGCCATGTGTGGACTCCAGGGTGAGGTAGGTGAGGAAGAGCAGAGGGTCACCACACCATGAAGAATAGCAGTGGAATAGCCCCACAGGAGACCTGCTGCCCTGCTACAGACCCAGGTGGGGAGGGCTTTCTTAGAGAGGCACGCTTGGGTTGGGGTATGGAGAAGGGATTTGTGGGTTCCACAGGCCTAGAGAGGCATACAAGGAGCTCCTGGGGTCTTAGCACTTGTGTGTATTTCTGGAAGAGGAGGTGTCTACATTTGTTCACTTGATCTTTGACCCTGTCAGCTACTCTCTTGTGTCTTACTTTCTCTGGACAAGTGTCTTTCCAACTGTGTCTCCGCCTGTGCCTCCATCCAGGTGATTCATCCTCCTCAACCCCATGCCCAGGGGGAGGGCAGGGCAGGATCAGCCAGGATGTGCTGAGCAGGGCAGGGTAAGCAGCCCAGCTAAGCTGAGAGGAGCACCTCCTCAGTCCTGGCCGGGCCCTACCTGCTCAAGTGGGCAAGGAAGTGAGGAAACTACCCAAAGCAAGGTACGGGATGGCGGGGGGAGTGCTTGGCCTGGGACACCATGTTCCCTCAGCTAGAAAGGGCCCCTGGCCCGAGTCTCCTGGGGCCTACCTGGCCCAGGTATAGCCTGGGTGGGGTCAGGGGCACAAGGAAGGTTCTGGAATCCTGTGAGTTGAATATTCTTTCCTTCCAAGACTCAGAGACTTAAAAATCCCCTAAAACTCTGCCTTTATGACCTTGTAAGGGAGGATATGGATATCTCTATGTGCCACTGCTATATCTTTTTGTAGTGGAGGCAGCAAATGACACTGTGATTGTTTACCAGGAGGAGGCAAGTGTCTTATGTCTGTGTGTATCCCAGGGCTAAGACCCTAATGTTTGTTTCATGAGTGTGACATAGTAAATTATGTTATGTCTGTGATTCTGTGTTCATGTATCTGAGTAAGTAGTTGTCATTGTGTAAAGTTGTGTCTGGCCTGGTATAATTGACCCCACATGGCTAGTCTTTATGTTTAACCATGTTTGCAGATGTGTGGAGGTACATTATAATGTATATCAACTCCATGATTCTGTAAATTGAGATAGAGTTAAATGACACTGTGTATCTTTATGATTCAATGGAACCATGTTTGAGGGATGTATAATAAGGTATATGATGGTATGTGGTTAGGTGATTATCATGAGATGGTAGATTGGCCATTATGTGAGTATCTTTGTAACTGTGTACAACCATGTTTGCAGGTAAATATGATACCACGATCCTGTGTGATCATATGTGAGATCATAACTTCAGGTCTTTGTAACTGCATATGACCAGACAGACTTTCAGGAGTGTAATGACCTGTGTTTGGATGTTTGAATTTATGTGGCCTTACAGTTGTGTAAAACTATAAATAACACCATGTTCTTTTGTGACAGTGTGGAATCATTTGTGACTGGTCATTGATGAGACTGTCACACAGGTTAACAGGCCTTTTGTGGCTATGAGAGTCCAAGTAACTGTGGCACAACATAACTGGCAATGTGTGCAACTGGTAGCTCTAGAAGCTCTGAACCACTGTTCACTCTCTTGTCCTCACACCTGCTTTCCTGCGTCTTTCCCTACACAAGCACCTTTTATGGCTCCCTTCTGCCACAGGATAGATGTTCAACTCCTCAGCCTGTCATCCAAGCTTTATCCCCTTCTCTGGCCCCACCTGACTTCTCTGTAATCTGAGGCATTCCTAAGGCCCCCTCCCCAGTCAAGACCACGTGTCAACCCTAAGAGACCCTTCACTGCCTTCCAGACTGAAATTTCTCTTGTAAGTGTCACCATCATCTCCAAGGCCCCAAACAGGTGGGTTTAGGAGGCCCTAAACTAAGGGAGGAGGGACAATACAAAAAGACTTCCTGTTTTTCTGAATTTGCTGCTTGCTCTTTTAAACTCATTCTGGTGACCTGAACTCAGAATTCTGGATGTATGTGTCAGGGGTGGCATATGTGTGGGTATGTGTTGATGTGAAAGTAGATGAGACTAACACAGATTGGTGAGACACTGTTTTTTGTTGTTGTTGTTGGAGGTTTTTTCAGTGCTAGGGATTGAACCCAGGGGCACTTTAACAGTAAGCTACATTCCCAGTCCTTTTTACGTTTTGTTTTGGGATAGGGTCTCACTAAATTGCCAAGTCTGGCTTCCTGCCTCAGCCTCCCGAGTTACTGGGGTTGTAAACAGCAAAACTTTTGCTCATGAAACACAGTTTCATCATTTTTAAGCTCACTCAGCTGTACAAAATTGTAGACAAAAAAGTTCAAATATTCTCATAGCCTTAAAAAAAAACAGGTGGAAGCCAGGAATGGTGACATTCCTGTAATCTTGGTGAAATTAACCAGCAATTTAGTGAGACCCTCAGTAATTTAGCAAGACCCTGTCCCCAAATCCCAAGATGTTTATGTTTCTTTTCTTTCTTTCTTTTTCTTTTTTTTTTTTTTTTTTTGGTACTGGGGATTGAACCCAGGGGCACTCAACCGCTGAGCAACATCTCCAGTCCTTTTTACATTTCATTCTGAGACAGGGTCTCACCACGTTTCTTAGGCCCTCGCTAAATTGCTGAGACTGGCTTTGAACCTGAAATCCTCCTGCCTCAGCCTCCAGAGCCACTGGAATTATAGGCATATGCCACCATGCCTGGTTCTATCTCAAAATCTTTTTAAAAAGGCTGAGGATGTAGCTTAGTAATAAAACACCCTTGGGTTTAATCCCCAGTACAAAAAAAAAAAAAAAAAGATAGAAAATGGTTTATGCCAAGCATACCCACTGTAACTGTATAAACAAATGCTACAAATATACAAACTTTAGAGTGCTCATTCCCATCCCCAGCCTGATTAAACTCCCTAATAGTAATGCCCACTGATATACATGAAATCAATGCACTAATCACAAAGAACTCTTATCTGTTGATGAAAACAATCAGCCCAAGCCCTAGACCTGGCTTCACATCTGAGGGCTGGGGTAGGGGTTTCCCAGCAGTGCATTGTGGCCATAAAAGGGGCTCCATGAAACCCAATACCCGAGATACCTGCTAAGACATGGAACTCCCCTTTGGAGTAAAGTTAGTTGCTTCACATCCAGTTTCTCCCTTTCTGCAGGGCTGCACCAGGGAAACCGGATCCTGGTTAAAAGCTTGTCCCTTGACCCTGGCCAGAGCCTTGAGCCTCATCCAGAAGGCCCCCAGCGGCTTCGCTCAGATCCAGGCCCCCCCACTGAAACCCCTAGCCAGCGTCCTTCACCACTGAAGCGGGCACCAGGCCCAAAGCCACAGGGTAAGTGCTTCCAGAAAGAGCTGAAAAATGGCCCAGGGGAGGGGATAGAGGAGAGAAGTTAACCAGTGTCAGAGGAGAGGGCTTGTTAGAACAAGAGGCCTTGTGGTCTCAGAGAGAGTGCTACCTACCCAGCAGGCAGAGGATTGTGGCCTGGGGTGAATGTGCATTGGGATCTCACCTCAGGCCTGCTCTGTGCCTACCTCAAACAAAGACAAAAGAAAACAAAAAAATCCCACAAAACTGGGGTTTGTAGAGAGGGATGTAGCCTGGTCATATAGCCACCCCTAAACCCAGCTCATTGAGGTATCTCTTCTCTTCCTCAAACTCTCTAGTCCCCCCAAAGCCCAGCTACCTGCAGATGCCCCGGATGCCCCCCCAACCTGAGCCTATCCCTCCTCCGCCATCCCGCCCACTACCTGCAGACCCCCGAGTGGCCAAGGGTCTGGCCCCCAGGGCAGAGGCCAGCCCAAGTTCTGCAGCAGTATCCTCACTGATTGAGAAGTTTGAAAGGTAAGTCTGGTACCTCTAGGACCTTGTGGGGGATGGATCGGGATAGGAAGGGATGGTTTTAGGAGAGGCCTCTCAGTCAACCTCATACCCTGCTTCCATATGTGTCCACCACCAACCTCAGAGAACCTGTGATTGTCGCCTCGGATAGGCCAGCCCCTGGCCCCTGTCCAGGTCCCCCAGAGCCAGCCATGTTGCCACAGCCACCCCCGCAACCACCAGTGTCCCAGCTCCCTGAGGGTGAGGCCTCCCGCTGCCTGTTCCTGCTGGCTCCTGGGCCTCGGGATGGTGAGAAGGTACCTAACCGTGACAGCGGCATCGACAGCATCAGCTCGCCATCCAACAGTGAAGAGACCTGCTTTGTCAGTGATGATGGGCCTCCCAGCCACAGCCTCTGTCCTGGGCCCCCTGCCCTGGCCAGTATGCCTGTTGCTTTGGCCGACCCCCACCGGCCTGGCTCCCAGGAGGTTGACAGTGACCTGGAAGAAGAGGATGATGAAGAAGAGGATGAGGAGAAGGACAGAGAAATCCCAGTGCCTCCAATGGAGAGACAGGAGTCTGTGGAGGTACTGATCCGTGTTTGCCAAGAGACAAGACCTTGCAGAGAAACCAGGAACCTGGCTTTTGTGCTTGGTTCTTGCCCAGCATGGTATTTCTCAAAACAGGGCATTGTTTCCATTTAGGATGTTTAGCTTCCCTAGTATCCTGGCACTAAATACTGATAGTAAAACCCCTCTAATTATTGTGACCACCAAAATGACCATGCATCATTCCAAATGCCCACTAGGAAGGTGGTTCTACCTTCATCAGAGAACCACTAGCCAGACCTCATTTTTCCTTTCTGAAGATGGGCATTCTGGTTGGGGGATCTTTAAAGTTCTGTCCCAATTGGGAAAAATCTCATGACTCAGTAGCTGTGTGACATTGGTCAAGTCTCTTCCCTCTCTGCTCTCTTACCACAAACCTCAGTATCCTTGTTTGTATAAGAGAAAGTCTCACATTCCAGAGAGGCTTCCTGACAGCTGGAGGGAGGGCACAAGATCTAGAGCCTCAGAAAGACTTAAGCCTGTGGAGAAGGAGACTCTTTTTTTTTAATTACTTATTTTATTCATTTTAGTTGCTGATGGACCTTTATTTTTTATTTATATGTGGTGCTGAGAATCAAACCCAGTGCCCCACACATTCAAGGCATGCTCTCTACCACTGAGCTACACCCCCAGCCTGAGAAGGAGACTCTTAACTTCAGGGACCCCTTTCTGTACCCTTACAACCTAATATTTCTTCAAAAGGCATCCTTGCACTTGAGTTAGATCTCAGCTGCTCTGCCAGGACCAAGCTCAAGTGTGGGGGCTAAGGCCATAAATTACTGGGATAAAAGGTATTCAGTGAATATGTATCTAGCAAATCAGGAAACTGAACCAGCAATGAGTTTTAGACCTTTCTATACTTTTGTGTGTTTATCTCACCCCCAGGTAATCATCAAGCCTTTGCTGACTATAAACTGAATGGGTGAATAAATAGCTAACTAATATTTATAGACTACTTGATCTGTAGTTTACTCTGTTATATAATTGTCTGAATTACAAATGGGCTTAGGTCCTCTTATAATTGGAATTTATAGATGAGGGATCTTATATACAGAGCAGATAAACAACTTACACAATCTTGTAAGTGGCAGAGCTAGGATTTGAACCCATGAAGTCTTGACATTCCAGTCCCTGTGCTTAACCACTACACTATGCCCAGTGAACAGAGAGAGCAGATGAAAAGATAAATGAATGACTGAGTGAGTAAGTACATATTATCAGAATTGAGGGTGGGCTTTGTGATCAACTGGGGAGTCAGGGATGAAGCAGGAGAGGACTTAAGTGTCTAGAGATGGGGTTATGGTTATCTCAGGGCAGCATTGGGCTTAGAGCACGATGTGAGCTGTTGTAAGAATTCTAGGGGAGCCAGGTAAAATGGCATGTGCCTGGAGTCCCAGCTACTGGGGAGGCTGAAGTACAAGGATCACTTATTTGAACCCAGGAGTTTGAGGCCAGCCTGGGCAACATAGCAAGACCTTGTCTCTTAACAAATTATTCTAGAAACTTGGGTAAGGGTTAGGGTGGAGGATGATGAATCAAGCGTCAGCTCTTTTCCTTTCAGTTGACTGTGCAGCAGAAGGTGTTCCACATTGCCAATGAGCTCCTGCAAACTGAGAAGGCTTATGTTTCCAGGCTCCATCTACTGGATCAGGTGAATGTCCCCTCAGGGGTCCCAGGGACCCATTACCTGATAGATGGGTTCCAAGGAAGAAATGATAGGACCTGAGCCTAACCTTACCACTGAGGTTAGAATCTAGAGGTGGTAAGGCCCCTCTCTGACCTTGAAGCTAACTGTCCCTGAATCCAACTCTGATTTTTATTATTCCAAGTTTGATCCTGATATTAAGCCTGGACAGGTATTCCAGCCCTGATTACAACTCTTAACATTAATACTGACTATTCTCCAGATCCTAAATTTACCCCTTATTTGAACTTCACTCTAATTCTGGCCCTTTGCCTGACCCCAAGTCCAATAGGAATTTTTATCTACTTTGTTCACTCCTCCATCCTAACCAGCAGGACAGTGCCTGGGACACAGTAGGCACTCAGAAATATTTGTTAAATGAATGGATTTAATTCCAACTTTCTATCTGATCCTGAATCTGTTTCTGACTTTGACTCCGATCCTGACTTCTCATTGTTCCAATGTCTGACTGCTAACCTTAACATTGTGAAGTCCAACTCCATATATAACCCTAATTCCATTCCCTTTCTCCTCAGTCTCCAAACCAATATTGATCCCAAACCCTCACAAAAATTCCCACAAACACTACCCTCACCTGCAAGCTAGCCCTTCCCCAGCCAAGCCCCAAGCCCAGCTGGGCTAAATGCTCCTGCCTTACTCTGCAGGTGTTCTGTGCCCGTCTGCTAGAAGAAGCTCGGAACCGCAGTTCCTTCCCAGCTGATGTTGTACATGGCATCTTCTCTAACATCTGCTCCATCTACTGCTTCCACCAGCAGTTCCTGTTGCCTGAGCTAGAGAAGCGCATGGAGGAATGGTGAGAGGCCCCAGAGCTAGGCTGCCTACAATTTGCTGCTGATCCTAAGCCCAGATGTGTACATTTGAACCCAGGAGTTTGAGGCCAGCCTGAGCAACATAGCAAGACCTTGTCTCTTAACAAAGTTCATTCCTGGTCTGGGGGTGTAGTTCAGTGGTAGAGTGCTTGCTTAGCATGCCCTGGTTTGCTCATATTCACCACAAAATAAAAAGAAGAAAGTTTCCTACCTGCCCTCTCTTACTGACTTCCATAAAAAGAACCAAGCTGCACCTTCTAGGCCCTCCTGAGTGTAGCACAGATGTAGATTTAGAAGATTACAACAGAATAGCAGAGCCCTTAAGCAGGTGAAGTTCAGGCCAGACATGGTAGCACATGCCTGTAATCCCAGCTACTTGGTAAGCTAAGGCAGGAGGATCACAAGTTGGAAACCAGCTTTGGCAACTTGGCCAGACCCTGATTCAAAATAAAATAAATAAAAATAAAAAGGGCCCAGGCTGCAACTCAGTAGTAAAGTACCTCTGGGTTTAATCCCCACTACTGGAAGAAAAAAAGTATGAGGTTCAAAGCTAAATTGATACAAGGTGAAAGATTTACACAATCTCAAGAGAATCCAAAGTATCCAGAGATAAATTGGCATGTTCAAATTCTGACTCTGCTGCTTGCTAATTTCTTAAATTGCTGTGCCTCAGTTTCCTCATATTTATTTAGGCACTGAGATTGAAACCAGAGGCATTTTACCATTGAGCTATATTCCCAGCCCTTTCTACTTTTTATTTGGAGATAAGGTCTTACTCAATTGCTGAGTCTGGCCTCAAATTTGTAATCCTCCTGCCTGCGCATTTTAAGTAGCTGGAATTATTATAGGTGTGAACCTTTGTGCCTGACCCCTCATCTTTACAATGGGAATAATAAGTGTTATTTTAAGGATTAAATAAATTGATACATGTGGAGATCTCTTAACAAACAGTACCCAGTATCTGAGTGCTCAGTATTTGTCAGCTATTGTTATTTTTATCTGTGCTATGATAGAGGTGAGAATGGGAGGGTGTAGGGATCAAACAGATGGATCAAGCCTAGCCTGGGGGTCTGAGAACAGATTTAGAGAGGAGATAATGCCTGAACCTAGTCCTGAGGGAGCAGGGCAGGTTTTACAGATAAACTCTAGCCTCTAGGCTTTCCTCTTTCAATTCAGCCTTTTCAAGTCTATACCACCTGCTTGAATGATCATTTAACAACAACCAGATCATATCAGTCCCCGCTTAAAATTGTCTACATGTTCCCCACACTTATAAGATAAACTGTGTCCCTCTTACCAGACTGTGATCACAGAGGCCTGGCATGAAACCTGGCTTTGCTATCTCCCCAGGAGCCCATGACCTCAGGTCTGGTTTATCTCCCACATCAGACTATGACTAGCGAGGATTATGAGCAGACCTGGTTTCTTGGCCTCCCGCAATGGACAGTGAACCTCTCAGAGCTCAACTGGGTGTGACTCATTTCTGTGTTCCCAACACCACTTAACACAAGATTGGGCACAGAATCAATTATATAGGCCTTGCAGTAAAGTCAAGGCAGATGTTCCAGGACATGTTGTTCCTGGTGCTTGAGCAGGAGTCAAGGCAGGAGGCCTCCCAGGCCGTGTTCTCAGGTCAAAAGAGCCTCCTGGCCTAATTGGCCTATGTAAGCAGCATTTCCAAAGAAGTCAACTGGTTGGGAAGTAGGTTTCCAGGACTGAAATGAGAGTGATCTGCCTGGGACTAGAGACCTATGAGGGAGGTCCCTGGGAGCTAAGTTTCAGCAGGACCACATCAGCCCCCATTTCTACCCCAGGGACCGCTACCCACGCATTGGAGACATCCTGCAGAAGCTGGCACCCTTCCTCAAGATGTATGGCGAGTATGTGAAGAACTTTGATAGGGCTGTGGAGCTGGTCAACACCTGGACAGAGCGTTCCACCCAGTTCAAAGTCATCATCCATGAGGTGCAGGTAAGTGGCGAACCTGGATGGAGCAGACAGAGGGAGGAAAGATCTGCAGGGACCTGTTGGGGGGTGTGTCTGCAACTAGACCTGAGCTCCTCTCTTTCTGCCTGTCACAGAAGGAGGAAGCCTGTGGCAATCTGACATTGCAGCACCACATGCTGGAGCCTGTGCAGCGCATCCCCCGCTATGAGCTGCTTCTCAAGGACTATCTGTTAAAGCTGCCTCATGGCTCCCCAGACAGCAAGGATGCCCAAAGTGAGTGTGTGTACCCAGACCCTGCCCTGCTCCCTGACACTGATAGCCCTGGGTCAGACCTCTCATGCAGGTCCCCAAAACTTAATTCCCAGGTTCAGCTTTCCATTGACATGTGATTGAGATCCAAGAATAGAAAGAATCTCTAAACTGAAAGACCTACATTGACACTGAATTGAGACCTCAGGATGAACCTCCAGGTTAAGATCCCTCCCTGTGTACCTAGAAAGAACACTCAAAAGGAGTGTCCCAGCTGGAACTTCCCAAATGGAACCCCAGAGTTTGAGAGGCATGCCCAGATGGACCCCCTAAAGGAAGCCATCCTTTTTTTAGGCTGACCCTCAGACTTATCCCCAAATGAAGTACAAGTACAAAATTAAACTGAACATGAACCCCCAGGGACTGAGCTTCTAGGCTAGAGCTTAGCCTAACTTCCTCAGACCAAGACCTCTTTTACTAAGTCTCCATGGCTGAGCTCCCCAGAAAGAGCTCCATTCTATGTCCACTATCCACTCCCCAAAATGAACCTTCCAAAAGAACATCCAAATTTGATCAGGGCCCCACAGAATCACCTCTAGAAATGATCACCCTAAACTGGTTCCCTTATTTTCTACCTCAGATTTGGATCTCTAGGCCAAGAAACTTCCTCCCCAGACTGAGTCCCTACACACTAAACCACTAGAAAAGTATTTTATTGTGACTCCTCCAGTACCTGTCCCATCCCTATAGTATCACACCCCATGTAGAGCTCCCCAGGGTCCACCCCACTTGCCCTTCCCCAGACTGCTATTTATATGTATTCATTCATTAACTTAACAAATGAGCACCTTAATATTTAGGGCAGAGCTCTAGGCACTGGAGATATAGACGCAAACAAAGCAGACAAGGGCCTTGATTTCAGAAAGCATGTATTCTAGTTGGGCAGAGAAATGATTAAAGTAACAAATGCACAGGAGGGCATTAGGTAGATGCTAAGTGTAACTCAGAGAATTAGAAGAGAGTGATATGACAGTGACTGGGCAGTCTACTTTAAGTTGGATGGCTTCTCTGAGTAGAAGACATTTGAGTCAAAACCTGAATAACAAGAAGAAGATAGCTACATGCCAATGGGAGGAGCACATTTCAGGCAGAGGCAACAGCAGGTGCAGAGTCCCCAAGGCAATAGGGATACTGGGGAAACTTTGAGAGGTGGGAAGTTTGCATATCTCTGGATCAAAATAAAGGCCACTATGTTTCGAGCATGGCAAGTGAGGGTAGACTAGAAGTGGGGTTGGAGAGATAAGCAAGACTTTGAAGGTCAAGATAAGGAGATGGATTTATTCTGAGTGGGGTGGATAGCCATGGGAAAGTTTTTGTCTGGATTACATGGGAAGAAGAGAGGGAACCAAGTGATTAATTTGAAGACCTTTGCAATAATCTAAATGAGAAAAGCTGACTTGAATGAAATAGTGGAAATGGTTAGAAAAGATTGAATTCAGGTTATATTCTATTTGGAAGTGGCACTGAAAGGCCTTAGAGTGGATATGGAGCCTGGGAGAGCTGAGAACAATGGTTCTTAGCTGGGCATGGTGGTGCATGCCTGTAATACCTGTGACTCAGGAAGCTGAGGTAGTAGAATCACAAGTTCAAGGCCAGCCTCAGCAGCTTAGTAAGATCCTGTCTCATATAAAAATAAAAAGGATTGGGGATGTGGCTCAGAGGTAAAGCACCTGTAGGTTCAATCCCCAGTACAAAAAAAAAGAATGATGGATCTTCTTTTAAAAAAAATTTTTAGTTGTTGATGGACCTTTATTTTATTCACTTATTTATATGTGGTGCTGAGAATTGAACCTACTGCCTCACACATACTAGGCAAGTGCTCTACCACTGAGCCACAAGAATATTGGTTTTTTAGATAAGTTTAGGAATTTGGTTTTTAGACAAAAATGAGCTGCCAATTTTGGCAGTTAGATGAGTCTAGAATTCCAGGGAGAGGGATTTAGATTTCACTGGCACATAGAAAGTATCGAAAGTCATGGAGTTGGCCAGGATCACCATAAGGAGTGAGTGTAAATGGAGGAGAAAAAGGACCTAGGACAAAACTCAGGGAAGTAGAATCAGAAAAGGAGACTTAGAAGGGGCAGCCATAAAGGTAGGAAGAAAACAGGGAAAGTGTGGAAGCCACAAGAATGAAGAGTAAACAACTGTGTCCTGTGCTGTGTCTGCTTCCCTACTTAGCTCTTCACCCTACCAGATGGGATACTTTGCTACCAAGCCTGTACCTCTAGAAAGAGCTAGACCTCTAGAAAGTTTGATAGCTGAGATCTCCAAATGAATACAAAATACTAAGTATCTCATTCCTCCCGCTAAAATACTAAGTATCTCATTCCTCCCGCAGAATAAGAGCCCCACTGAGGTGCCTAACCTAAACCTCTAGAAAGAACCTGAATGATTCCTTGGGATGAACCCCATGAACTGACATCTCCCACCTGAGCCCTTAAGCTAAGTAAAGTCTGAGGTCGCAATTATAGACCCCTACAGGGCTCTCAAATTTAGATCCCCAGACTAGGCCTCAAGAATGATCACCCCACTCTTAGCCCTGAGAGTGGGTTCCTAATCAGTGCCCTTGGCCTGAGTCCCAAAGTGAGATTCCCCAAAAGAGCTACTCATCTTATCTCCTTGGCCATCATTCTCTAGACAGGTATTGCCAGACTGAACCCCCTAGGTTAATCCCACCATTTTTATCCCTTAGATTAAAACTTCCAGCCTGAGCCCAAAAGACTGATTTTCCTGTTCCATCCCACACATTGAAACATCACTGAATCCTCAGACTGGATTCTCACAGTTCCCCAATGTAAACCCCAGAAATGACCCTGAAATTGAGCAGCCCAGCCTGAGCTCCAAGTATTCCAGACTGTGTTTTCCCTAGCCCAAGTCTCTGAAGAGCCCTATTTTTCATCAATCAGATTGAGAGTCCTTCACTAAGCCCTCAGACTAATGCCCTGGATTGTCCCCCAAATTAAGCCACATAGGCTAAGTACCTCATAGGCTGATTTTCCAAGTCTCAACTCTCAGACTGACTTCCCTCATGCTGAACCTCTAATTTTCTATCTCTCAGACTTCAATTCCTGAGTTGATTTTTCTGGGCCAAGTCCAACAGACAAGTCTCCAGACAGCCCTGTGCTGAGACCCAAGAAAGGTGCCTCACTGCTATATTAACTCCCCACATTTTGTACCATCCAGCTAGGGTCCTCAGAAGGTACCTCCTATCTCATTTCTCTACTGAGCCCCATAGAATCACATGTCCACATTAAGCTTCTAGGACTCGGTTCTTTCATTTTACTGGATCCCCAGCATGAGATTCCCAGATGGAAGTTCCCTAAAGGAGCTCCCTGAACTGCACTCCAAAGTGAGCTGCCAATATAAGCTCCCTAGATTGGGCCACAGGTTGAGCCTCTTTTGTCAATAGTGCATTCTCCAGCAATCTACTCAGCCTCTCACCCCAGTTTTTGTACATGCAGAAGTAGAATGATGATGGCTACCTCTTAGGGTTGTTTTGAGGATAAATGAGATAATTTTGAAACACAGTGCCTGGCACATGGTCAAGGCCCAAGCTGTTTTTTATTACCAAATGTCCTGGATAATGTCATCCATACAAAATCCCTCTAAAATTAGCCCCCAGATTGGGCCTTTCAAACTTAGTTTCCTGTTTTGTACTAATCCCAACCCTATCCAAGTCCCCAGAATGAACCTCAGAGTTTGAGGTTGGCTGAATGGGCTCCCCATATTGAGCCCAAAGGTGAAACCCCCAGCAAGAACTTCCCAGTCCGGTTTTATAAGCTGCTCAGAATGATGATCTCTGAATGAAAGCTAGCTAAGATGTGCCCACTAAGCTCCCCAGCCTAAGATCTTAAACTGAGCTGTCTATTATTTACCCATCAGACTAAAATCTCTTGGCTGAGCCCCACTGAATCATATCTCTGGTTCCACAAACTGACTTAGCCACTCTCTAGCTCCAAAGTGAACTCCTGAGCCTAGACCATAGACTGAGTCCCCAGACCAGGCTAAGTAGGCTGCCTACACTGAGTTAAGATTGAACTCCAAACCAAGATCCCAGACTGCCAAGCCCAAACCAGGCTCCATGAAAGCTTCTAGACCAAACTTCTGCACCAAACTGTACTCCCTGGCCTGAACCCCAGGTGAAATCATGGGCTGACATCCCCACACGAATCCCCTAGACTGAACCTGCTCACACCAGACTCCTGGAAATGCCATTCTGTACCTCAAGTGATACTTCTTCAGACAGAGGTCCCTATAGCAAAGCTTCCAGTCTGAGCCCAGTGGCCTAAAATAGGCCTGAGCTTGTGTGCTTCAAGCTTGCCAGAATATTCCTCTTTCCTCCCTTGGGCTCCCCTATGTTCACCACTCAGCCTGCCACTTACCCTGGAATGGAGGACATGCAGGAGAAAAGACAACAGGGAGATCAGCCCCTGCTCTGATGCCAACTATCACCTCCCAGCTAGCCAACCTAAAGTGGCCACCTGCTTTCTGAGTCTTGGTTTTGTCATTGGACAAATAGAACACAGTCACATCTATCTGCCAGGGTTGTGAGGATCAAAGGAGCCAGTTTATGAAAAGCATCTATTGGGGAATCCTGAAAAGGTAGTGGAACCTTGGCCCTGTCCTAAGTAGCTCACAGTCTACTGAGGGACACAAATGTAGATGTATGATGAACACACAGTGTGACGAGTGGGACAGAAGGAGGCAAAGGGGAATTTGGAAACACGGTGTCCTCAATCAGCCTGGGAATTCAGGGCAGGCTTAATGGAGGTAGTGGTCAGAATTTGGAAGACTGACTAGCAGTTGGCCGAGTGAAGCAAGATAAACATGTTTAGGGAGGGGCAGAGGAGGAAACTGAAGTGGTCAGCAGAAGCCAAATCACCAAGGGCTTTGAATGCCAGGTTAAAGGGCTGAGTCGTTGCTCTGCAGGTACAGGGAACCATTGACAGATTTGAGCAGAAGAGTGACAGTGAGCTGTGTGTGACAAAGCTTCTTCTGGCAATCAGGGTAGAAAAGAGGTTGGAGATAGCCCAACACCTAAAAGGCATGGGGAGGCCTGAGCCAGGACAGGGAACTGATGCTTGAACACCAAAACAGGACTTGGTTTACCAACCATATGGAGCCTCTTCAGAAGTACCTGTGGCCCTCCAATACAAACATGGGGAAATACAGTATGTAGAATAGGGACCAGTAAAGCTATGTCCAGGCAATTAGTAGGGGCAGGATTTGTTTAGTGCTTGGGGACTCATTTCAGGTTTTTTGTTGGTTTGGGGGTTTTGTTTTGTTTTGGGTACTAGGGATTGAACCCAGGGCTGCCTTACTGAACTACCTTCCCAGCCCTTTTTATTTATTTATAAATTTAGAGACAACGTCTTACCAATTTGCTTAGGGCCTCACTAAGTTGCCAAAGCTGGCCTTGGACTTGCAATCCTCCTGCCTCAGCCTCCTGAGTTGCTGTGATTATAGGCATGCGCCACCATCCCCAGAACACTTCAGTTTTTTTCTGATGATACCTGGTCACTGTAGGAAATATGGAAATTACAGAAAAGATTAAAGTAGGGGAGAATCTCATGTGATCCAAACCCATGTAGAATAAGCATGATGAGCACTTTGATATTATTCTTCCTAGTGTTTTTTAGGTATGTAAATTTGCAAAAATGAGATCATCCTGTATATACAAGATTGTATCCTTAAAATACCCTGAGCATTTCCCAGACTGTTAAAAACCCTACATAAACTGGGCTGGGTGGCACACACCTGTAATCCCAGTGACTTGGGAAACTGAAGCAGGAGGATCACAAGTTTGAGGCCAGCCTCAGCAACTTAGCAAGGCCCTAAGCAACTTAGAACTGTC
The DNA here is from genome assembly GCF_047511675.1 of Marmota flaviventris. Taxonomy (NCBI): domain Eukaryota; kingdom Metazoa; phylum Chordata; class Mammalia; order Rodentia; family Sciuridae; genus Marmota; species Marmota flaviventris. The sequence continues at coordinate 46,293,379 of NC_092518.1, read as the reverse complement.
TCAAAATAAAAAATAAAAAGGACTTGGCATGTGGCCCAGGGGTTAAGTACCCCTGGGTTCAATCTCTGGTACAAAAAGAAAAAAGAATCCTACATAAGTATCACTTATAAAAATCATTTGATATTCCATTACATGAGTGTACCATGATTTAACCAAACTGCTACAGTTGGATGTTTTTGTTTTCAACTTGGCACATTAAAAACATCACTTCAATGAAAGTGTATTTATACATAGAACTTGTGCCTGTAATCAGAATTATTGAGACAGATAAAAGGATCATCTCCCCCACTCTCTTTTAGGGTGCTGGAGATTAAACCCAGGGCATCAAATATGCTAGGCAAGCACTCTACCACTGGGTTATATCTCTAGCCTCTCTTTGTTTATTTATATGACTTTTCTGATTATAAAAGTAATACATGTTCTTTGTCAAAACTATGGAAGAGCCAGGCACAGTGGTGCACCCTGTAATCCTAATGACTTGGGAAGCAAAAGCAGAATGGTCAATTCAAGGCCAGCCTAAGCAATTTAGTAAAACCCTATCTCAAAATTAAAAAGTCTAAAAGGGCTAGGGATGTAGCTCAATGGTAAAATGCCTCTGGATTCAATCTCCAGTCCCCACCCTGTACTAAAAAGCAAACACACACACACACACACACACACTCACATACACACTCACACCTATGGAAGAGAAGATGGGTGTGGTGCTACATCCTTGCAATCCCAGCAACTCAGAAGGCTGAGTCGGAAAGATCACAAGTTCAAGGCCAACCTGGGCAATTTACACCCTGTCTTGAAATGAAAAATAAAAAGGTCTGGGTTCAGTGGTGAAGTACCCTGGCATTTGATCTCCAGTACAAATATATATAGTTTTCATATATTATTTGTTTATTTTATATATATATAAATATATATATATATATATATATATATATATATATATATATATATATATATATATATATTACAGAAAATCTAAAGAATGTAATAAAAACCACCCACAGTCCCACCATCCAGAGACAACTTGCTAAACATGAATTTTTATATGTAACTATTATTGTCATTACTATTAATGATAATAATAGTTTTGCCAAGCTTGCATTTAATGGCTATCTGCCATCCCATATACTATGATTCTGCTATTGTGGCCTTGAGACAGTTTCAGATTCCGTATGATGTTGCTTTGGACATCTTTGAGGCTAGAACTTTCCAAGATGGGTTGGGGGGTGTGGTCAGGCCAGGAGGAAGTATTCAGGGAGGGAAAAAGCCCCCAAGAGCTTCATTTCTGCTAACCCTCCATCTGACCTCACTTCTCTACCTGTAGAGTCTCTGGAGCTGATAGCCACAGCGGCAGAGCACTCTAATGCTGCCATCCGAAAAATGGTGAGTGGCCCTTATAGATCCTCCCTTCCTTTGCCACCCACTTGTGGTGTCCCTCTCCAGGGTTTGGGGAGCTTGTGATGTAAGGACATGCAAGGGAGATTGGCACCCCAAGCCTTCCCTTTTGCTCACTGTCTCCTTCCAGGAGCGAATGCACAAGCTGCTGAAGGTATATGAGTTGCTAGGGGGTGAGGAAGACATTGTCAGCCCCACCAAAGAGCTCATAAAAGAAGGCCACATCCTTAAGCTGTCAGCGAAGAATGGGACCACTCAAGACCGATACCTCATACTAGTAAGTGCCAGGTGTAGAGTTGTGGGTAGGCATGCCAGATCCCCATTCATGTTGACATGGTACTCAAGAATATGCCTCCAGCCAGACTTTCTTTCCTATGGTATCTTGTATTATCACTATCTATGTTATGAATTATTTTTTTTCTTCTTTACAGATGATGTAACTAAGACTTAGAGATAAATGACTTGAACAAGGTCACCCACTAGAAAGTGACTCACATGCCTAGGCTCTTTCTTTGCAACCCCTGATCCCAATCTGGGCTTTCTTTCCTCCATCTATTGCCTTGAGTCCTCAACAATAAAGCTTTGGAAGTCCCATAAGGGTGGGGAGCCAGGCCACATCCCCACTAGGTCTCCTGCACATACATCCCAAACCTTTTCCTTCCTAGTTCAACGACCGCCTCCTTTACTGCGTGCCCAGGCTGCGGCTCCTTGGCCAGAAGTTTAGCGTGCGGGCACGCATTGATGTAGATGGCATGGAGGTGAGCACCAGGAGGTGGGAAATGGGAATCCAGACTGGGGTGTTGGTGTTGGGAAGAACAAAGATGTGCTAGCTTTGAACATAAGCCTGTGTGTATAAGTGCAGAGGACTAGGGCTCTAGGGAGCTCAGTAGGCCTTACCACTACCCTTTCTCCTTCCATTCAGCTAAAGGAGAGCTCCAACCTCAATCTGCCTCGGACCTTCCTGGTGTCAGGAAAGCAGCGCTCCCTGGAGCTCCAGGCCAGGTACCTGCCTTTGCCTATGCCTTCCTTACAGCCTCCTCTCTCCTTAAGATATGCTTAGGTATTCCAGGCCTGGAGATTATTATAGAGAAAGGATGACCACCTTTCCCCAAAGATGCAGGCTTGCTCTTCTGCAATGGGGGCCACCCCTGAGAGCTAGATGATATTTGGACTAAGGATAAGTACTTACTGGTATGGGGAAAGTCAGCACTCCTGCCAGTGGGGGGCTTTTGGAGAAAGAATAAGCTCTCCCTGATTCAAACAAGAATTTCTTCTGGTGGGTTCTGTCAGAGGACAGGGAAGAGTAGAATACTAACTCTATCATACAATAATAGCACCACAGATAGTTTATTATAGATTCACAGACTTAAGGAAAATAACTAAATGCAATGTGTGTTCCACGATAGAAGCCTGATTTGGGAAAAACAGCTTAAAATGAGATTTGCTAGACAAGGATTGAATTGAACCTTAGATGTAATGAGCACATTGTCATACTCCTATAATCCAAGTGACCCAGGAGGCTGAGGAAGGAGGATCACAAGTCCAAAGCCAGTCTCAGCAACTTATCAGGGTCCTAAGCAACTTAGTGAGACCTTGTCTCAAAATAATAAATAAATATATAAATAAATAAATAAACAAATAAATAGGGCTGGTGATGTGGCTTGGTGTTTAAGCACTGGTTAAATCCCCAGTACCAAAAAAAGAGAAAAAGAAAACAGTCTGGGAATGTAACTTAGTGGTAAGTGTCCCTGGGTTCAATCCCCAGTACTGCAAATAATAACAGTAATAAAATAAAATAAAATTGTAAAAGTAATAGCATGAGTAAAGTGTTGAGCCTTTTAACAGAGGGGCTTTGATATCTATCCTCTATGTGGATGTTTATATTAATAGATTATATTTCATAAAGTCTTACTCTTGTGCCAGGTACTATTTTTAACTTAATTGAACTGTCTAGTTGAAGTCCTTCCTTTCAACAACACTTATTTCAAGTAGCTACTTCGGCTATGATTGCCACCAACCCATTTTACAGATGGGGAAACTGAGGCATAAGACAGTGTTGCCCCAGATCCCACAGCTGTAAAGGAACAGAGCTGGAATTGGAGCTCAGGCCACTTGGGTCTAATGTCCACTCCCTCAACCACTGTCTAGGCTGCCTTCTGAGAAAAGGGATATGAAGGTCATGGCCAGGACTGGAGAATAGATTCACCTCAGCAGATGACCTGCCTCTGACAGGCTGTGTGGAGGGACTGCATTGAGACAGAACAGAGATGAGTGTGAACTGAGAGTAAAGCGAGCTGAGACTTGGTCCTTGAAACGGAAGGAGTCTGAGAGAGCCTCCCTGAGGCCTGCAGCAGGGACAGCAGGAGCAAAACAGACACATCTGAAAGAATGACAAGCCATGTGACAGGGACACGTTGACTACAGAGAGGGAGGGGGCTGCAGAGATCACTGGACCAAGCAGTGTAGGGTTTCCTCCTAGTGGCAACAGGAAGGTATGGAAAGTTGGTTTTGCAGCTGCTTTTACTGCCCTTATTATTTTTTTAATGAAAATTTTCAACTATCAAGAAAAGTAGAACTATAACAAGCACCCATATGCTCACAATTTGGACAACTGGTTCTCAACCTTGGCAACTCTTGGAATCAACTGAGGAGCTTATAGTAATTATTGATAGCTGGGAGCCACATCCAGAGATTCTGATTTAATTATTCTAGGATGTGGCCTTAAAAAATGGGAAGTTTTAAAAGCTCCCCAGCTTATTTCAATTTGTGCACCAGGGCTTAGAATCACCAAGTCAAATGCAACAAGTGGTAGAGCACTTGCCTAGCATCCATGAGGTCCTGAGTTCCATTCCCAGTACCACGAAGAGAGAAAGAGAGAGAGAGAGACAACTATGGACATTTTGCCATCTATCTTTTTTGGTTTAATATAATTGGTTTGGGGTTTTTGCTTTCTTGTTGTTTGTTTTGCTTTGTTTTGTTTTGTTTGGTACTGGAGATTGAACCCAGGGATGCTTAACCACTGAGCCACATCCCCAGATTTTTTTTTTTATTATTTTATTAGGGACAAGGTGTCCTGAGTTGCTAAGTGCCTTGCTAAATTGCTGAGACTGGCTTTGAACTCACAAGATTCCTGCCTTAGCCTCCCAAGCCGCTGGGATTACAGGCATGTGTCACTGCACCCAGCTGTGTTTTTGTTTTTCAAGGCAGGGTCTCAGTATGTTTCCCAGACCGGCCTCAAACTGCTAGGTTCAAATAATCCTCCTGTCTCAGCCTCTTAAGTAGTTGGGACTATAAGCATGCACTGACATGAGTCATTTTAAACTAAATTACAAAAATCATGAAATTTTATCCCTATATAATTCAGCATGAGTGGCCAAAAATACTATTTTGGTTCTTAAAAAACAAAAGAAAGCCAGGTGCAGTGGTACATACCTGTAATTCCAGCAGCTTTGGAGGCTGAGACAGGAGGATTGGGATTTCAAAGCCAGCCTCAGCAATGGTGAGGTGCTAAGCAACTCAGTGAGATCCCGTCTCTAAATAAAATACAAAATATGGCTGGGGATGTGGCTCAGTGGTCGAGTGCCCCTGAGTTCAATCCCCATTACCCCCCCCCCCAAAAAAAAGCAATGCTTTTTCACTGCAAAGAAATTATAAATTAGAAAATATACATAAATAGCCATCAGAATAAAGTAAAAATTCTCCCTAGAACCCTACCACACAGACATAACCCATGGCCTTTTCTTTCCACATTTTATTATGAAAGTTTTCCAAAATACAGAAAATTGGTAGAATTGCCCAGTGAACACTCATAAACCTACCATTTGGATTATAAAAGTGTTAACATTGTACTATATTTACTTTATCATGTATCTATCATTCTATTCATCTACCAAGCCAAGTGATTTGTTTTTAAAACGTGTTTAAAAATAAATTACAAACATCATTACACATCCCCCCTCAAGAGTTTGACACATGCAGGCATGATAGTGTACAACCTGTAATCCTAGCAACTCCAGAGGCTAAAGCAGGAGGATTGCAAGTTCAAGGCCAGCCTCTGCAATTTAGTAAGGCCATAAGCAACTTGGTGAGACCCTGTCTCAAAATTTGAAATAAAATACGATCAGGGGTATAGTGCACCTGAGTTCAATCCCCAGTGCCAAAAAATAATAGGATATTGGATATTAGATAATTTTATATGTTCTTTTCACTCAACATATTATAAATATTCTATACCATTAATAGCTCTCTTCTCCCTCTCCCTCCCCCCCATTATTTTTCTTTCTCTCTTTCTCTCTGTGCTGGGGATCAATCCCAGGGCCTCACCATGCCAGACAAGGGCTGAGCCACATCCCCATTAATTTTGGGGAGGGTACCAGAGATTGAACCCAGGGTGCTTAAGCTCTGAGCCACATTCCCAGCCCTCTTTTATTTTTTATTTTGAGACAGGGTCTCACTAAATTGCTTAAGACCTCACTAAGTGGCTGAGGCTGGCCTTGAACTTCCTTATGGCTCAACCTCCTGAGCCGCTGGGATTACAGGTGTGCGCCACCGTGCCCAGCTAATGTCTTCTTGTAGTAATGACATGGATGATCTGTTTTGTTTTAACCTGATCTCTATTGTCAGATGCTTAAACTGCTTCCAGTTTTTACTATAATAAAAATGCCTTGCAGTGGACATTCTTGGAGCTAAACATTGACTTACATCCTTACTTTTTCATGAAGTGTTTCTAGGGATATAATTGAACTTTCATATTGGAAGAATGTTTTTGATGTCTAGAGTGTGTGGATGAGGAAAGAAATTAAAATAGGCCAGATAGAAGGCAGCAAGAGTTTAGGGTCCTATTCCTAGTGAGCAGTTGATGAAGCTATACCAGGGCAGAGACCTGAGAGAATGGAGGGCAGACAGGAGAGTCCAGGAAGAAGGCAAAGGGAGGAAAACCTCACATTGATTGACATTTTATCTTTCACCTCAGTTATGCTAAGAACAACACAAAGAGTGATAATCATCTTTATGTTACAAATGAAAACAAAATAAACTGCCTCCTTTCTCAAACTTGACATTCCAGCCACAGGGAATTATTGATGTGGTTTTGTGTATGTTCTATACTCACACCCACTTCACCCTTACTCCTTTACATTAGCCCTTGCACCTCACTGAGGAAAGTTTCCTTAAAAACCCCCATCCAAACTTCAGGCTGGGGCAGGTCCCCAGTCACATAGTAATAAGTGAAGAAGATAGTCAAACCCAGGTCTAATTCTAAAACACTGGCTCTTTGCCACACCAGTTGCTTTTGTTGTGTTGTTGTCATTGTTGTTGCCTTTCCCCCCACAGTGCTGGGGATCAAACCCAGAGTCTCATGTATGCCTGCTAGGCAAGCATTCTTCCACTGAGCTATATCCCCAACTCTCCAGTTGCTTTTTTTTGTTGTTGTTCCAATTGCTTTTTGTTGACCTGCCTAACCCAACATCTTTTTTCCCCCAAGGACAGAGGAGGAGAAGAAAGACTGGGTCCAGGTAACATCCAAGAAGACTTTGTGGTGGGGGCTGGAAAAGTATTAACAGGTGTCATAGGGGTTGGTGGCCTCTTCCCCAAAACACATCTGAACACTATGGCCTTGGACACTTGCCTTCCAACGAATTTTAGCATCCCCATATTACAGATAAGCAAACTGAGGTCCAGAGGTTAAACAGAATCTTACAAATTCTTCTGTTAGAAAACTGTCTTCTTTGAGGGTGTGATCCTGGTGAGTCAAGCCCTATAAAACCTTATGCCCAGACAGGGGCCAGAAAAGCTGGCCCCTGGTTTTTCAACTATTGCTCCCCTTCCTCATTTTACAATTATAACACTGAGACTTGCATTGGGAGGAATTTGCTCAAGGTCATATGCCTGGCAGGGACAGAACTCAAGTTTTCTGACTCCAGGATAGCATAGGAAGGTGAGGTGAGGATGGAAATGGGTGGCTTGTAGGGCAATCTGATCTCTCATTTCTTGATCCTCCCTCACCAGGCCATCAACTCCACCCTCCTGAAGCATGAGCAGACGCTGGAGACCTTCAAACTGTTGAACTCAACAAATAGGGAAGATGAAGACACACCCCCCAACTCTCCAGTAAGAGTCCCTAACCTCTCCTCCTATACTGGGACCCTATCCAGGCCTCCAAATTCCCACCTTCCCTTACAATGATCCACTCCCCTTCTGGAGTCAATGTGCAGTCTTCTGTTGGTAGGGCCACAGAAAAATCAGTAGGGAAACTAGGGCCCCCAAAGGAAAAGACACAGTGAGATATGAGCAGAGCCAGACTCAAAGGCAGGGCTTCTGACTGTCTGCTGCCCGCCCCCCCCCCCAACCCCGCTGTGATGATCTAAGCCTTGGGGCAGAAACAAGGGCTGGTTGGACTGGGCAGAGGAAGAACTGTCTCTGACCTGGGACCTGGCCCTCCCCGTAGAACGTGGATCTTGGGAAGCGGGCACCTACGCCCATCCGGGAAAAGGAAGTCACCATGTGCATGCGCTGTCAGGAGCCCTTCAATTCCATCACCAAACGCAGGCACCACTGCAAGGCCTGCGGGCATGTGAGTGTCGGGAGGCAGGGGCGGAGCTCAGGAGGGTTCGGGCTGACAGCCCAAAGACTCACTTATAAGTGGGCACCCTCCAAGTGGGGGGAGGCTGCAAGTCTGCTGTGGGAGTTGATACATTGAAGGGGAAGGCCCACTGGAATCAGGCTGCTCTTGCCCACTTGCCACCCCAGGTGGTTTGTGGGAAGTGCTCCGAGTTCCGGGCCCGCCTTATCTATGACAACAACCGCTCCAACCGAGTGTGCACTGACTGCTACGTGGCCTTGCATGGGGTGCCTGGGAGCAGTCCAGCCTGCAGCCAGCATACACCTCAGCGCCGGAGATCCATCCTAGAGGTAAGAGCCAGGCCCCTAACCAAATATCCCACAAGTGGGCATCAGCCACCTAGCTAGTATGATTGAGGAAACCTGGGAATCTGTGAAATACTAGGGTATGATGTGCATCTGTTGATCAAGTGATCCAGGCTTGGAGTGAATAAAATGAGTGCAAGAGTGAATGAAACAGTAATTATTTCAAAATGCTTTACACATTTAATCCTCACAGTAACTAACCTACCTCATGCTATTAATATCCCTAGTTTTCAAACAAGGAAACTGAGCCCCAGAGAGATTATTTGCCCATTACATAGCCAGTGAGTGACAAAGCTAGAGTTTTGTGTTGCTTTTTGTTTGTTTGATTGGTACCAGGGATTAAACTCAGGGGCACTAGCCTACAGAGCCACATCTCCAGCCCTATTTTGTATTTTATTTAGAGACAGGGTCTAACTGAGTTGCTTAGCACCTCGCCATTGCTGAGGCTGACTTTGAACTTGCGATTCTCCTGTCTCAGCCTCCTGAGCTGCTGGGATTACAGGCATGCACCACTGTGCCTGGCTTATATTGCTTTTTTTGAGACAGGGTCTGGCTGTGTTCCCCAGGTTGGCCTTGAACTTGGAAAAGCTGCCTCAGTCTCTCAAGTACCTGTCACTATAGGCACGCACCACCAAGCATGCCTAAGATTTTTTTTTTTTATTAACAAACTGCCTTTTCTCATTACAAAGTAGGCTAAATAAGATAACATAAACAAAAAGCAACAAAATACTATATTCCTTTTACCTAGACACAACTGCTAACATCAATCCTTCCTATCTTTCTAGGCACATGCACATGTATACATTTTGGGTTTTTTTTAATATTTATTTTTTAGTTGGACACAATATCTTTATTTATTTATTTTTATGTGGTGCTGAGGATCGAACCCAGGGCCTCGCATGTGCTAGGCGAGCGCTCTACTGCTTAGCCACAACCCTAGCCCAAGGGTTTGTTTTTACAAACTATTATTTAATACCTAGAGTGCTTACTCTGTGCTAGGAACTATCCTAAATATTTACATGTATTAATTCATTTGATGTTTACAACAGCCCTCTGTGCTCTCCTTCCAAGTCCATGTATTTTCATCTAGAGCTGGAATTCTGAGCCAGACTACATTTACCACCCACCCCTTAACCATAATGCTAGATTGCCTCTTGAGTGTACAAATGAATGTGACGAAAGATGAAAAAAGGTGAGGTATGAGTGTGTGAATGACTTGAAGAATAAATAGACTGACAGAAGTAAGAGTGCCTGACAGACATTTATTAGTTGCCCCTGCTGAGAACTATACCCCCTCTTCCCTGGCTCTAGAAGCAGCAGCCCTGGCCTGAGCCAGACAGATAAGCCTAGCTTTGAATTCTGACTCTACCTGACTTTCTGGGTGGTACCAGGCAAATCAATTCTGCCACCTGAGCTTCACTGTTTTCCTCTAAGACATGGGAATAGGAATCCATACACTAAGGGGCTCTTTAAGCCAAGAGGAGTCAGGCTAGGCCTTCTATCAACATTGACACCACCCCATGTCTCTGACTACAGAAACAGGCCTCCGTGGCTGCAGAGAACAGTGTCATCTGCAGCTTCCTGCACTACATGGAGAAGGGTGGGAAAGGATGGCACAAGGCATGGTTCGTGGTCCCTGAGAATGAACCCTTGGTGCTGTACATCTACGGAGCCCCTCAGGTGTGCATCCTATTCCTTTGGGTCTTTTCAGCCACCTGGCAAAATCAGGCTACCCACCTTCTCTCCAGTCCTTTGACCTTTCCTTGGCCTTGGGGGGATAGGGTGACTACCTAAGGGGAAGTTAGAATTCCCACCCTTGTGTGACAAAGACTGACTAGAGACAAGGAGTGGTTGTGGGCCAAGGCATGTAGGGAAAACAGGTGAGTTTGGGGTGGAAGCTGGCTTTCTGGAAGAATCAGGAGTGAAGACAGGGCACTACTAGGTTCAATTTGGAGTGGGGAAAAGCATGTAAATAGGGGCAATGACCTAGACAAAGTCCTGAAAACACTGCCAAAGAGACAAGCCCAGCTATTTTTGGGTGTGGGAGGAAACGGGTACTTGAAGCAGCCTGCATTCTAGACCCAGTTCAAACATTTCCCTATTGGTTACAATAAGGCCAAGTAATCTATTTTTTTTTTCTTTTTGGTACTAGGGATTGATCTCAGGGATGCTTTACCACTGAGATCCCTAGTCCTTATGTAATATTTGAGATAGGATCTCACTAAGTTGCTGAGATTGGCCTCAGACTTTTGATCTTCCTGACTCTGCCTCCTGAGTTACTGGGTTATAGGCACGCACTGTGGCCCCTAACCAAGGAAATCTTCTTGAGCAGGGAAAGAAAAAGGGGAGCAGACGCAAAACCCGTTATAAGTTGGGGCAAAGGGGAATGTCCAGCCTCCAGGTGATCCCAGCCCTATCCCTCCTCCACAGGATGTGAAAGCCCAGCGCAGCCTGCCCCTCATTGGCTTCGAGGTGGGGCCTCCTGAGGCAGGGGAGAGGCCCGACAGAAGACATGTCTTCAAGATCACCCAGAGCCACCTAAGCTGGTACTTCAGCCCTGAAACAGAGGAGCTCCAGCGACGCTGGATGGCTGTGCTTGGCCGGGCAGGCCGTGGGGACACGTTCTGCCCAGGGCCCACACTGTCCGAGGACAGGGAGATGGAAGAGCCACCAGTGGCAGCTTCAGGAGCCACTGCTGAACCCCCTGAAGTCCCCCAGACCCGAGACAAGACCTAGAGGGTTTGGGGGGAACTGGGAGCCCCCATCCCACACACTAGCTGCCCATGTCCAGTTGGGGGGTTCCAGCCCCCTCCTTCCCAGCTCAGTCAATACTTGAACTCCCATCACGGGCACTTTCAATCCCGAATGCTGGGTCTTGGGTTTTTTAATCATCTTTTCACAAAACGTGGGCTTTTAAAAAGTATTCCTACAGTGATATTCATTTTTTTAAATCCCCATCTCCAGGGAGGGTAGGAGCTTTTGCTATACCCACCTGAATTAGGCTGTCCCCTCCCAAAACAATACCCCACAGATCCTGCCTCCACCCAATTTCCCTCAAAAGCATCAGAGGCAGGAGTTCTGGATTCAAAGTGCCAGCTCTGCCACTGACCCTGGTACCCCAAACCACTCCTGCCTCCTCAGCCAGTGTCTTCACGTGTACAACTCCACGTGGGGTGGTGACTAGACCCCTCCTGCCTCTCCCATGGCTTATAGCTTCTACCCAGCTCCAAGGCTACCCAGTATTTTATCGTCCAGACCCATGGCAGGGCCAATGGGCAGGACAAGGGAACAGGGGGGAGGACAATGGATACTCTTTGTTTTGTTTTGTTTTTTTTAAAGAAAAATACAGTTTATTTCAGGCTTACAGTAACTTTCAGAGCACTGCTGTGTTCCATTCATCCATATAGTTTGTTTATACAAAGTACCAGGCTACTAGGGTGGGCCCAGAAACCACTCCCTTGCCAAACTCTCAAGTTCAACTCCCAGAAGGCTGATTCCAAGGCTACTCACAGGTCAAGCCACAGATTAAACAAGAGGGTATTATTTATTAGGGTCATAAGCCTCATCCCTGAACTTAAATGGGATGGGATAAAGAATGAGGAAAGAGGTTGGAGGAGACAGAAAATAGCCCAACTCTTCTTCCAAGCTCACCACCTTGCCAAGATCTTAGAATTCCTAAGGGAACCTGGGGTGAGAGGCTGGGCTGGAGGAAGGGAGCATTCCTGGGAGGTTTTAAGCTCTGAGCAGGAATAAGAGTTGCTATGTGTCGGGTGTGGTGGGGTGGGGTAAGGGAGAGGCACCACAGCTACTTTTGCTTACATCTTCAACTTTTCTTTCATCTGCATGTTCATCTCACCATTCCTGACCCAGCCAGCCCTTGGCACTGAGTACTGGTCCCCAGGCTCATCCTCTCCATAATCCTCCTGTCTAGTATCCATTAGAATCTACCTCCTCCTCCATCCACGCCCACATTCACTCATCCTTCCTCTTCACTGACTGCACCCAAGAGGAACTATGCTGGGAAAACTGGCCTCATCACTCAGATAACTTAAAGCCCAAGGGGGTATGATGGACCAAGTGCCTTAGAACCCCCCAAAACCAAGAACCTTAGGGCTTTTCTTCCCCTGTAGGGAACTGCACAGAGGAACAAGAAAGAGGGTGGGAATAGTATAACCAATCCAGAGGTCTATAGCCCTCCATAAAAGCCCTACAAATAAGTTTCAGAATACCTAGCAAACAAGGGCCCAAACTAATTCCAGCCCCACTCATTTCTTTCTCCGGACAATGGTCCAGCCATCTTCCACTATATCCTCTTCCTTAATATTCTGGGAGTTTGGATCAGAGGGTTCAGGCTTGGGGGAGACCCCATCCGTGGTGGCCCCATCATTTGTAGCTGTGACCTGTGAATACAGGAAATATAAAAAATAGAAGAGAAGTACATGATAGAGTGTTAAATACACTAGCCATTGTAGACCCAGGCTCTGCTCCCAACTTCCCCAGGACTGGCTGTGACCTATGCCTCTCCAGATAATACCACAACCTCCAGAAACAATCACCCCCAATCATTTCTGTGATTTTAGATCCTCCCCCAGAAAACTGAAAACATCTGCATCCCCACCACCACCCAAGGAGCACCCCTTTCACCTCCATCTCTTCCACGCTGTCTGCATCATCTTGATCCCCATCAGTCTCTTTGGCTGCCTTAAGTGCAGTGGCTTTGACTTTGCACTTTCTTTGGGTGATGTGGGAGGCCATCTCCCTCAGAGCAGCCCCATCACCCTTCTGGAAGTGGTGGAACATGGTCTGCAACTGCTGGCTCACCTACCAAGAAAACATTCAACCAGCTTAGATTTTCCCAGAGAATCTACTATATATATAATCAGTCTGTGCTTGCAGCAAGACTATGGAAGGAGTTGTATTTTCCAGAAGAGAATGGGGCTGTTTCCTCCCTAAGAAGTTTGCTAATGAAGAAATCACATATGTAGGGCTCAGGTGAGGGTCTGAAGCATTAAAAGAGGGCTTCCTAGTAGGAAAGGCACTAGAACTAGACTTTCAAAGACAGAAGATGTCAAAGGGAGAGCAATCTCAGCAGGGGGAGCAGTGTTAACCGTGGCAGAGGTAGAAATCTACTGGGGTTAGATACAGGCCTGGATGGGAATAATATATGAAGAAATATAAGAAATGTAAGGTTTGAAAAGACCTAGAAAAACTAGACCTTTTCCTCTGGGCTAAAGGAGTCTTAGAAGCATCTTGTGCAGGACCCAAGAAAAGAACAGTTTTAGCCCAAAACATATGGCTGAGGAGAAGAAAGATGACAGGTAGAGGAGGTAGAAGTTGTGTCCATGATAATCTCACCTGGGGCAGACTCCCATCCTCCACAACTGTATCAAACTCATTTGTCATCAGCTCCCCAAGGAAGTCTTCCACCTCATCCAGCTCCAAGTCAGCTGAGTAGGAAAGAATAGGACCCTCTGTCAAAGACCAGGCAACTTCACCCCTGCCCATTACTTTTCAATACGTACTTGGTAGGTCTGAATCTGGTTGGAGGTAAAAGACCAAACCGTGAGCCTTTTATTCACTAGAGTGCTCTCTTTCATCTGGCCTATTCTAACTGGCCTCCCTTCTATGTTATCTTGTATAAACTACTCACTTCTCTCTCAGCCTCTTCTGTTGGTGGGTCTAATAGTGCCCTCCTTGAATATCTGTAATAAGAAGTCACTCAACCCAATGAATGGCAAAGGGGAGATCCCTAATCTGTGTAAATATCCATCACTCATGGGCTGAAGTGTTTAAAATATATAGATCTATTACAACTGTGGCTCCATTGATACAGGAAGCCACAGACCAAAGGGCTAAGTAGGAAGAAATGTATGTGCCACTTCCAATGACTAAAATCACATCCTATAATGGGACTCTGGCCAAGTCTTCCTCTTTGGGCTTCAGTCATCTTATGGGCCAATGTTCTCTACATTTTCTGAATTAGAGAATAACTCAAAAATGTCTTATACCAAGTTCCTCAGTCTCTCTTCTGTCTCTATGGTCTCCCTGGGAGAACTCATCAAGCCTCTTGCTTTTCCCTACCACTCAAAGCTCATATCACCCAACTCTGTCTCCAACTCAGAGTATGTATGTATATAGATGTTTCACAGGTGCCTCAGACCTCCAAATCCAAAGACTCATCACCTTGCCCTCCAAACCTCATCCTCCAGAGTTCCTCTGTTCTACAAAAGGCACCTAAGCCACCCACCCAGTCACTCAAACCAGAAACCTGTCTCTTTTTCCCCTCACCCCTCTCCTGCCAAGTACTCTCCAATGCCATAATCCATTCCTTTCTTTTCTGTGACCATTGTCATTGCCCTACTTCAGACCTCATCATTTTCTAGACCAAAACCACCTTCCCTTCAGTCTTTCTCTCTTCATTCCATGCTCTATACTGTTACTTTCTATCCAACAAATCCCATCCTCTGACTCACCTTAGAACCTGCCCATAAATTTTTACCACCTACTGCAGTGTTTCATAGTTTGCCTTTGGGAAACATCTGTTCTGTTGATTTTTAAGGGAAGCTATCCATAGAATGTTAATGGAAAACAAAGGCAAACAGGGTTCTTAGTGATTCTTATCCTTATGCATGTCTTCAATATGTTAATGAGTGTTATGTTGTGACTCTTAAGTGGAAGCTGAAGAAAAAGAACTTACATAATTTGACTGGAGAAGTTTTTTCTTCACTGAACATCTAACTGGACAAGTTTTCCATAGCATGCATTTTGGCAAACACTGGCCTAAAGGATAAAATCAAAGGCACATAAGGCCTTCCAGGTCTTACCCTTTGGGGGGAAAGGTCTCCCTACCTCTAGCCTCATTCTCTACTACTCCTTCACAATAGAGCCCTCTGTCACTTTCCAAATATAGCACATTATCTTCTCATACCACAGTATTCATGAGTGTTATTTTCTTCGCCTCTCCTATTCAATTAACTCCTTCTCATCCCTTAAGACCCAGTCCAATCACCACTTCCCTGAGAAGCCTCTCTCCAAGGTTCCTATAACCAGAATAATTACAAGCTCCTCTTTATCAGAACACTTATCTCCCAGTGTTTTAACTGTCCATTTACCCATTTACAACCCTCACTAGAGTGTAAACTGTCTTGAGATATGACTGTCTGATATCATCTCCAAGGCTAAAAAAATGAATAATTTTATAAAAAACCATAGAATGCAACAGGCCCTCTTTTGGGCCACTTGTTCTTGTATAATCCTCAAGACAGGAAATAGCCACATGTGGTTACTGAGCACTTGAAATGCGGCTAGGCCAAACTGAGATGTGCTAAAATGAAATTAACAGAGTTTGAACACTTAATACTAAAAAACATAAAAATATTTCAATAATGTTTTGTTTTTGTGGAACTGGGAACTTGATCCAGGGCCCCTGGCACTGAGCTACATCATCAGATCTTTCTAAAAATTTTAATTTGGAAACAGGGTTTCACTAAATTGCCCAAGCTGGCCTCCAACTTGCTATCATCCTGCCTCAGCCTCTCCACTTAGTGGGATCACAGGCATGCACTACCACCCCTGGCTCAATAATGTTTTATACTTATGGCATACTAAAATATTTTGAATGTGAGTTGAAAAGTATGTATTATTAATTTCATGTGCCTCTCTTTGCTTTAGTAAAAACGGGTGTGTGTGTGTGTGGGGGGGGTGTGGTGCTGGGGTTGGAACCCAGGACCTTAAGCATGATAAGCAAGTGTTCTACCACTGAGCTACACCCACAGTCCAACGGTTTGTAAGTTACATGATGGATGACACACAATTCTACTGGACAGCACTGCAGGTAGAGACTCTTACATTCATTTTTGGGAACTAGAAAACTGAGTCTCAGTAGGTAAAATGCCTTGCTCGGGGCGAAAGCATGATTCCGTGGCAAGCCCCTTAAGATAGAATTCTGACTCCAAAGCCTGCGTCCATTCCACCGCGGTCCAGGTACCAACCGACAACCGCTAAAGAGGAAGTGCGTACTTAGCAGGATGGAGCCCCTCTTCTTCACGCCCAGACACAGATCGCTTTGCCTCCCATTCACTCACCATTGCGGATGAAGTAATCCTCCACTGCACCCCCCAGCCACTCCGCCTTCTCTTGGCTGTGCACGCCCCCGAATCCATTCTCTACAGCGATCTGCGAACACAGGCCCAAGCCCACCACGTCAGCTTGGGAACTGGCCTGGTGTGCCCTGAATGATCTGCCGCTTACGCCGCCGCCAAGCCTCAGGCGCTTCGCCTGGCCGATTCCTATTTTGCCCGAGGGGCCTTAACCTTGATTCTGCCGTGGCCTCACTCACCTGTAAAGCAGGCCAAGCCTCCAACGCCGCGCGGACGCCAGCCCTGAAGAGGGCTCGTGCATCTTCCCCGGCGCCCGCCATCATCCAGTCTGTACCACGTGAAACCCCGGCGGCCCAATCCCGCCACAGATCGTTACAGGCTGAACCAACCGAAAGCTGATTCTGAGAACAGACTCTCTTTTCCGCTGACCTGGCAACAAGACCAGAGCAATAGAAAAGTCTATCAGACCGATTGATGACACCACCACAGTTAACACTTGTAATAATTAAATCAAAGGACAACCAACGTGAATGATTTCTGAGCCTCGATTTCCCGATCCGTGGGTGCTGCGCAAGAAAGATGTGGGGTAGTTATTAGGTCTATAGACTCCAGGCTCTGGGACAGAGGACTCAGGGAGCTTAGCCTAAAAACAAAATCTATATCGTAAATAGCATGCTAACATCTGTGGAACACTGCAAGCAACGAGAGCAGAATACACATTTTTCTGAAGTGCACAAGAACATTCTCCAGAATCTACCATAAATTAGTCCATAAATCAGCCGGGCACAGTGGTGCATGAAGGGTGAGGCAGGAGGATCACAAGTTTGAGACCAGCCTGGGCAACTTAACAAGACTCTGTCTCAAAATAAAAAGGGCTAGAAAATGGGCTGGGATTGCAGCTCAGTGGTAGCGCACTTGCCTGGTAGAGTGCTCACTTAGTACAAGGGCTCGATCCTTAGCACTACATAAAGATAAATAAAATAAAGGTGCTATGTCCATCTAAAATTTTAAAAAATTAAATAAAAAGGGCTGGGAATGTGGCTCAGCCCTTGGATTTGATCCCCAGTACCACAAAAGAAAAGAAAAATGTCCATTTTAAAAATCAGTAGTGCAAGGTGCTGGGTTCCATCCTCAGCACTAAAAATAAAAATAATAAAATAAAGGTATTGTGTCCAACTACAAGTAAAAAATGTTTTTAAATGAAAAAAGGGGGATGGGGTTGCAGCTCAGTGGTAGAGCATTTGCCTAGCATGTGTGAGGCCCTGGGTTCGAGTCTCAGCACCACATATAAATAAAATAAAGGTCCATTTACAACTAAAATAAATATATATTTTTAAAAATGAAAAAAAATAAGTTGCAATGGCAGAGTAGCAAGGGCCTTATTTAAAGCATAAAGTGGACCTCTGTTACAGTATGGAGTAAAATTAGAAATCAACAGCAGAAATAAACTTCTGAAATACGTGGAAATGTACACTCCAAAGTAATGAATGGGTCCAAAAGGAGAAAGTTCACAGAGACAGTAGAAAATACTTTGAAATGAAAACAGCATACCAAAATTTGTGAGCTATAGCTGGAACAACACTTAGAGGGAAATTTTAAGCTGTAATTCTTTTTACAAAATGTAGTTGTCAATGATAACAAAATCTCAATCCTTGTCTGTTGCCAATCCAATAATGAGGACAAGGTATTGAGAAAAAGGAAAAGTTTTATTGTTCAGCTAGCAAGGGAGAAACACAGGGGACTCCTGTCCCAGAGACTGTGATTCTCCCCCAGGGGAACAGAGCACTTTAAAAAAAGGAATAGGAGGGCTGGTGTTTAAATATTATCAACAGACGTACTTAGTTAATATCCACCTGGTGTTCTTGAGAGAGTCATTGCTTCAGCATGTGGGTTTGGAGTTTCTTTATTTTTGTGGGCAGTGATAGCTTTCTGAGCGGTAAAGGACATGATAGCTTAGCCTGCAATGGGGAAAATGTTATGTTATTTCCTCCCACTGTTAGGAAATGGGGGAGAAGAAGATAAAAGGGGAAAGGGCCAGTTTTAAAATAAGCCATCAAAGCTGGGCATGGTGGCACATGCCTACAATCCCAGCAACTCAAGAGGCCTACACAGGAGGATTGCAAGTTCAAAGCCAGCTTCAGCAATTTAGCCAGGCCCTAAGCAATTTAGCAATACCTTGTCTCAAATTTTAAAAAGGGGGAGCTGGGGATGTGGCTCTTTGGTTAAATGCCCTTTGGTACTCCACAGTACCAAAAAAAAAAGCTGCCAAGCAACAAAGTTTATATTAAAAGCATAAAGTGGGCCCCCATTATATAAATATTTAAAAAGAAGAATCTTAAATTAACAAGCTTAGGAAAAAAGAAAAGTAATCCCAAAGCAAACATAAAAAAGGAAATAATAAGAGCAAGAAAACGTTAAATAGACAATGGAGAAAATCAGTGAAGCCAAAAGTTGATTATTTGAAAAGATCAAACTGGGTATTGTAGCCAGGTGTGGTGGTGCATGCCTGTATTCTCAGCAACTTAGGAGGTTGAGTTCAAATCCAGCACTTAGCAATTTAGTGGGGCCTTAAACAACTCAGCGAGACCCTGTCTCTAATAAAGTATAAAAAAGGGCTGGGGATGTGGCTCAGTGAGTTAACCACATATAAATAAAATAAAGGTCCATTTACAACTAAAATAAATATATATATTTTAAAAAATGAAAAAAAAAAGTTGCAATGGCAGAGCTGCAAGGACCTTATTTAAAGCATAAAGTGGACCTCTGCTACAGTATGGAGTAAAATTAGAAATCAATAGCAGAAATAAACTTCTGAAATACGTGGAAATGTACACTCCAAAGTAATGAATGGGTCCAAAACCCCTGGTACCAAAACAAACAAACAAACTGGATGTTGCACATGCCTATAATCCCAGCCACTGCTAAGTCAGGAGTGTGGCAAATTGGGGGGCAGCCTCAGCAACTCTGCAAGACCCTATATCAAAATAAAAATGGCTGGGATGTAGCTCAGTGGTAGAATGCTTGCCTAGCATGTGTGAGGCCCTGGTTTCAACCTCTAGTACCTCAAAGACTACAAAAGAAATGAATAAAATCAAGAAAATTTATCTACCATTAGCTAGACTAAGAGGGGGAAAAAGAAGACTCAAATCACTGAAATCAGTAATGAAAGAGGGGACATCACTACTGACTAGTCAAAAGAGACCACAAATTATATGATACTATTTATACACAATAGGCAAATGTGTACACAGTAGGCAAATGTGTAGGGACAGAAAATAGATGAATTGTTTTGCAGGGCATGGAAAGGAAAGGAAATAGCATTTACTCTTAATGGGTCCAGAGTTTAATTTGGGGGTAATGAAAATGTTCTAAAATTACATTTGTAATGGCAGCAGATATGGTGCCATTGTGTCCACACCTATGCTAAATTGTGTCCACACCTAACCTAAATTCACATGTTGAAGCCTACAGCCCAGTACGTCAGAATGTGACTGTATTTGTGGATAAGGCCTTTCAAGAAGCAATTAAGGTGAAGTGAGGTCATAAGGGTAGGCCCTAATGTAATAGGATTATTATCCTTTGAAAAAGAGATAAAAGGGGCTGGGGTTGTGGCTCAATGGTAGAGCGCTTGCCTAGCATGCATGAGGCACTGGGTTCAATCCCTGGCATTACATAAAATGAACAAATAAAATAAAAGTATTGTGTCCTCCTACAACTAAATTTTTTTTTTTAAGAAAGAGATAAAAGCCAGGTGCAGTGGTGCATGCCTGTAATCCCAGCAACACGGGAGGCTGAGGCAGGATTGTGAGTTCAAAGCCACCTTGAACAACTTATCCAGGACAACTTATCCAGGCCCTAAGCAACTAATCGAGACCCTGTCTCTAAATAAAATATTAAAAAGGGCTGGAGGTGTGGCTCAGTAATTAAGCCCCTTTGGGTTCAATCCCAGGTGCCAGAGAGAGAGAGAGAGAGATAAAAGGGGCAGAGACACCAACAGGTGGATAGGTGTATTCATACATAGATGACCAGCTGAACACACAGCAAGAAAATTAAAGAAGCTGGGCTTGGTGATGCATGCCTGTAATCCCCGTGGCTCAGGAGGTTGAAGCAGGATGATCACTAGTTCAAAGCCAGCCTCAGCAAAAGTAAAGTGCTAAGCAACTCAGTGTGACCCTGTCTCTAAATAAAATACAAAATAGGGCTTGGGATGTGGCTCATTAATTGAGTGCCCCTGAGTTCAGTCCCGGTACCCCTCCCCACCAAGAAAGGAAGGAAGGAAGGAAGGAAGGAAGGAGAAGAAAGGAAGGAAGGAAGAATTTTTTTAAAAAAAAATCAAAGAGGAAATCAATAGAAACCAATCCTGCTGATAGTTTGATCTTAGACCTCTAGCCTCCAAAACTGAGAAAATCAAATTTTTGTTGTTTAAACTACCCAGTCTGTTATATTTTACTATGGCAGACCTAGAAACATAGTAGAGTTTACTCTCTATATACACTAAAAACAGGGCTGGAGTTGTGGCTCAGTGGCAGAGCACTTGCCTAGCTTGTGTGAGGCACTGAGCTCGATCCTTAGCGCCACATTGAAATAAACAAATAAAATAAAGGTATGCTATCAATTTAAAAACATATACTAAAAACCATTCAATTGTATACCTTAAATGCTTGAAGCCATGGCATGTAAATAATATCTCAATAAAATTGTTTTTAGAAGAGTGTCCTAGGTGATTTTCCTCACACATCAAAGGTTGCAAACTTTGAATTAGACCATGCTATCAAGCAGCCCTGACAGTTTTGTGCCTGGGCCTGTAATGAGCACTGCTTGGTCATATGTTTAATGGGTTGCTCAAGGACCTTGTGGTCTGGCATGCAAGATTGTCCAAAGACCACAGAGAATGAACAGAGCCTAAGGTGAATCTAGGCTTGATTAGATACAATTTTTCCAGCCCTCTCTAAGAAAAATAGAACAGGAAAACAGAAAATGAAAGAAAAAGAGAACAGAGCCGGTGGGATAGCTCAGTAGTAGTACACTTGCTCGGCATGCAGGAAGCCCTGGCTTCACCCCGCCCCCCCCCCCCCCCAAGTACAAAAGTGTTTCTTTATCATTATAAAATAAATCACAAATGTTAAAGCTTTACAAGTTTTTTGTTGCTTTGGGGTATTTTGGGGGGGGTTTGTCTTTTAAATTAATTAATCAATTTTAATTAGGCATATATGACAGCAGAATGCATTTTGATTAATTATACACAATTGCAGCACAACTTTTCATTTCTTTGGATATACATGATGTATCGTTGCACCATATGTGCAGTCATATATGTAGTTGTTTTGTTTTATCTTGGTTCTAGGTTTCAAACTCTGGGCCTTGCACATGCTAAGAATGCACTCTGCCACTGAGACACACACCCAGCCCTTAATAACAAATTTTTAAAAACTGAAAAATATAACTAATAAGAACAAATTTTAAAAATGGAAGGAAAAAACCTTATAAAAATATGTGAAAATCAAAACACCCTGAAAAATATCATGAACATTTTCAACCCCCCCCCAAAAAAAATTGTTTTATTTATTTATATTTTTATTTTTTGCAGAAAAATAAAATATTTTACTTCATTGTCCAACTCACCTCTATCAAATTTTTTCCTACACTTCTGGGTACTGTAAACTCTTTGCTGTACTTTTTTTGTGTGTGCCATGCTAGGGATTGAACCTATTACCAGCTGCAGGGTATTAGGTGGGTGGTGAGGGGTTGGTTCTTGTCTTCCAGAAAGAAAGATTTCAGTCAAGTAACTCAAGATTTAACAGAAGCAGTTAAAGCAGCAGTGGTTTGTGGGGTTTTTGTGGTGCTTGTTTTGTTTTGTTTTAAATGGTGCTAGGGATTGAACCAAGGGTTGCTCTACCACTGAGCTACATCCCAGACATTTTTTTTTTTTTAAGGCAGGGTCTCGCTAAATTGCCTAGCCTGGCCTTGGATTTGCTATGTTCCTGCCTCAGCTCTTGAATCACTGAGATTACAGGCGTGTAATCTCAGTGGATTTGTGGTTTATTAACAAAGCAAAAGTACAAACATATGCTCCAAAGGAAGTGAAGCAGGCTGCACCAAGGAGTGGTGAGAACCACTACCTGGGTCTGTGTGACTGTTCTTATGCCAGTGAGGATATAAATTAATCCCTTCTTTTTCTTCTAAGTCATTTGATGGACATTTACAAGTTACGTAAATTTAGGCCCCATGTGCTGGTGCTTAGCATAACCATCTATGTGAATACCACAAGGAGAGTCAAAACTAAAATGTAAATGATATTATAATGAACCCCAAGAAAGTTGGGGGCACAAATTTGCAAGTACTGCATGTGCCTAACGTTTTTCTTCTTTTATTTATTTGTTCTAATCAGTTATACATGACAGCAGAATGCTCTTCAATTCATTGTACATAATGGAGCATAATTTTTCACTTCTCTGGTTGTGCACTAAGTAGGTCACACCATTTGTGCAATCATACATGTACCAAGTTTTCCATCATACATGATGTCCGTCTCATTCCACCATCTTTCCCACCCCACCCCCTCTCCTCCCTCCTGTTTGGCCAATCCAAAGATCCTCCACTCATCCCATGCCCCCCCATTATGGATTAGCATCCACTTATCAGAAAAAAATATTCAGTATTTGTTTTGGGGGGGATTGATTATTTCATGATATTAGCATGATATTCTTTAACTCCATGCATTTATCTGCAAACGCCATAACTTTATTCTCTTATCACTGAGTAATATTTCATTGTGTACATATACCACAGTTTCTTTATCCATTCATCTACTGAAGGGCATTTGGGTTGGTTCTATGGTTTAGCTATTGTGAATTATGCTGCTATAAATATTAATGTGGTTGCGTCACTGTAGTATCTTGTTTTTTTAAAATTTATTTATTGTAATTAGTTATATATGACAACAGAATGCAAATAAATTCAAATTACACAAGTAGAGCACAAGTAGAATCATACCATTCGTGTTTTCATACATGTACTTAGGGTAATGATGTCTGTCTCATTCCACCATCTTTTTTTATTTTATTTTTTTTTTAGTTGTAGATTGTCACAATGTCTTTATTTTTATGTGGTGCTGAGGATGGAACCCAGGGCCTCACGCGTTTGAGGCAAGCGCTCTACCACCAAGCTACAACCCCAGCCCTCCACCATCTTTCCTACCCCCATACCCCTTCCCTTCCCCTCCTTCCCCTTTGCACTATCTAAAGTTTGTCTATTCCTCTCATGCCCCCCCCCCAGTCCCCACTATGAATCAGCATCCTTATATCAGAAAAGACATTTGGGATTGGCTAACTTCGCTTAGCATGATGTTTTCCAACTCCATCCATTTACCTGCAAATTCCATGATTTTATTCTCTTTTAATGCTGAGTAATATTCCATTGTGTATATATACCGCATTTTCTTTATCCATTCAACTACTGAAGGGTATCTAGGTTGGATCCACAATTTAGCTGTTGTGAATTGTGCTGCTATAAACATTGATGTGGCTGTGTCCCTGAAGTATGCTGATTTTAAGTCCTTTGGGTATAGACCAAGGAGTGGGATAGCTGGGTCACATGGTGGTTCCATTTCAAGTTTTCTAAGAAATCTCCATATTGCTTTCCAGATTAGTTGCATCAATTTGCAGTCCCACCAACAATGTATGAGTGTGCCTTTTCCCCCACATTTTCTCCAACACTTATTGTTGTTTGTATTCTTGATAACTGCCATTCTGACTGGAGGGAGATAAAATCTTAGAGTAGTTTTAATTTGCATTTCTATAATTACTAGAGATGTTGAACATCTTTTCATATATTTGTTGATCGATTGTGTATTTTCTTCTGAGAAGTGTCTGTTCAGCTCCTTAGCCCATTTATTGATTGGGTTGTTTGGTTTTGGTGTTAAGTTTTTTGAGTTCTTTATATATCCTGGAGATTAGTGCTCTATCTGATGTTCATGTGGCAAAAATTTGCTCCCAAATGTAGGCTCTTTCTTCACCTCATTGATTATTATTATTATTTCTTTTTTGCTGAGAAGAAGCTTTTTAGTTTGAATTCATCCCATTTATTGATTTTTGGTTTTTTTGGAGATTATGTTCATATTTATTTATTTATTTATTTCATACATGACAATAGTGGAATGCATTACATTCATAATTATCCATTCACAGCACAATTTTTCATAACTCTGTATATAAAGTATGTTCATGGCAAATTATGCCATTGTACATGAGCTCTCTTATTGATTTTTTTTGCATTACAATTCTTAATACACCTTTATACCACAATTTATCATATCTCTGTTTGTATATAAGGTATGTTGACACCAAATTCACATCTTCATACATGTAATTTGTATAATGATGACTGTCTCCTTCCACCATCCTTGCTATTCCTCTTCTCCCTCCCTTTCCCTCCCACTCCTATTCCCTATCTAGAGGTAATCTTCCTCCCCTGCTCTCTCTCCATACCCCACTTTGAGTCACCCCCTTTATATCAGAGAAAACATTTGGCATTTGGGTTTTTTGGGGGGGGATTGGCTTACTTCACTTAGCATAATCTTCTCTAATACCATCCATTTCCCTGCAAATGCCATGGTCTTATTCTTTTTTAGTGCTGAGTAATATTCCATTGTGTATAAATGCCACATTTTTTAATCCATTCATCCACCGAAGGACATCTAGCTTGGCTCCACAGTTTAGCTAGTGTGAATTGTGCTGCTATAAACGTTGATGTGGCTGTGTCCCTGTAGTATGCTGTTTTTAGGTCCTTTGAGTATAGTCTGAGAAGAGGAATACCTGGGTCAAATGATGGTTCCATTCCCAGCTTTCCAAGGAATCATCATACTGCTTTCCAAATTGGCTGCACTAGTTTGCAGTCCCATCAGCAGTGTATGAGTGTACCTTTTTACCCGCATCCTCGCCAACACTTGTTGTTTGTCTTCATAATAGCTGCCATTCTTACTGGAGTGAAATGGTTTTGATTTGCATCTCTCTGAATGCTAGAGATGATGTGCATTTTTTGTATATTTGTTGATTAATTGTATATCCTTTTCTGTGAAGTGTCTGTTCAGGTCCTTGGCCAATTTATTAATTGAATTATTTGTTTATTTTGGTGCTTGTCTTGTTGAGTTCTTTACATATCCTAGAGATCAGAGCTCTATTTGATGTGTGAGGGGTAAAAATTTGTTCCCAGGATGTAGGCTCCCTGTTCACCTCACAGATTATTTCTTTTGCTGAGAAAAAACTTTTTAGTTTGAATCCATCCCATTTGTTAATTCTTGGTTTTAATTCTTGTGCATAGGCATCTTATTAAGGAAGTTGGAGCCTGGCCCCATGAGATGTGAAGATTAGGGCCTACTTTTTCTTCTATTAGAACAGAGTCTCTGGTTTAATTCCTAGATCCTTGATCCATTTTGATACCATTCTTCCTGCTTAGAATTGCTTTAGCTATTCTGGGTCTCTTATTTTCCCAGATTAATTTCATGATTGCTTTTTCTATTTCTATGATGAATGCCTTTGGGATTTTGATCGGAATTGCATTGAGTCTGTATAGTGCTTTTGGTAATATGGTCATTTTAATAATATTAATTCTGCCTATCCATGAGCAAGGTAGATCTTTCCATCTTCTAAGGTCTTCTTCTATTTCTCTCTTTAGGGTTCTGTAGTTTTCGTTGTATAGATCTTTCACCTCTTTTGTTAAGTTGATTCCCAAGTATTTTATTTTATTTTTTAGGATATTGTGAATGGGGTAGTTTTCATCATTTTCCTTTCAGAGGATTAGTTACTGATATACAGAAAAGCCTTTGATTTATGGGTGTTGATCTTATATCCTGCCACTTTGCTGAATTCATTTACTAGTTCTAGAAGTTTCCTGGTGGAGTTTTTTTGGGGTCTTCTAGGTATAGAATCATATCATCAGCAAATAGTGCTAGTTTAAGTTCTTCTTTTCCTATAGTTATCCTTTAATTTCTTTCATCTGTCTAATTGCTCTGGACAGTGTTTCAAGAACTATGTTGAATAGAAGTGGTGAGAGAGGGCATCCCTGTCTTGTTCCATGTTTTAGAGGGAATGCCTTCAGTTTTTCTCCATTTAGAATGATGTTGGCCTGAGGCTTAGTGTAGATAGCCTTTACAATGTTGAGATAAGTTCCAGATATCCCTAGTTTTTCTAGTGTTTTGAACATAAAGGGGTGCTGTATTTTGTCAAATGCTTTTTCTGCGTCTATCGAGATGATCATATGGTTCTTATCTTTAAGTCTATTGTGATGAATTATATTTATTGATTTCCGTATGTTGAACCAACCTTGCATCCCTGGGATGAATCCCACTTGATCATGGTGCATGATCTTTTTGATATGTTTTTATATTCGATCTGCCAGAATTTTATTGAGGATTTTTGCATCTATATTCATTAGAGATATTGGTCTGAAGTTTTACAAAGGAGTAGTGATACTACCATGCATTTTATCCAATCATAATGGAATGAAATTGGAAATCAATGATAAAATAAGGAAGAAAAATTCCTACATCACATGGAGAATGAACAATATGCTACTGAATGAACAATGGGTTACAGAAGACATCAAGGAGGAAATTAAAAAATTCTTAGAGGTAAATGAGAACACAGACACAACATATCTAAATCTCTGGGACACTATGAAAGCAGTACTGAGAGGAAAATTTATTGCATGGAGTTCATTCCTTAAAAGAAGAAAAAGCCAACAAATAAATGACCTCACACTACATCTCAAAGCCCCAGAAAAAGAACAAACCAGCAGCAAAAGCAGTAGAAGGCAAGAAATAATTAAAATCAGAGCTGAAATCAATGAAATCGAAACAAAAGAAACAATTGAAAAAATTGACAAAACTAAAAGTTGTTTCTTTGAAAAAATAAATAAGATTGACAGACCCTTAGCCATGCCAACGAAGAAGAGAGAGAACTCAAATTACTAGCATATGGGATGAAAAAGGCAATATCATAATAGACACTACAGAAATACAGAAGATAATTAGAAATTTCTTTGAAAACTTATACTCTAATAAAATAGAAGATAGTGAAGGCATCAATATATTCCTAGAGTCACATGATTTGCTCAGGTTGAGTCAGGAAGATATACACAACTTAAACAGACCAATATCAAATGAGGAAACAGAAAAAGCCATCAAAAGATTACCAACCAAGAAAAGCCCAGGACTGGACGAAAATACAGCCAAGTTTTACAAGACCTTTAAGGAAGAACTAATACCAATACTCTACAATCTATTTCAGGAAATAGAAAAAGAGGGAGTACTTCCAAATTCATTCTATGAGGCCAATATCACCATGATTCCAAAACCAGACAAAGACACCTCAAAGAAAGAAAACTTCAGACCAATGATTTTTTATTTTATTTCTTGCATTATTCTTGCTCAGTTGGTAGAGTGCTTTCTTCAAATGCACAAGGCCCTGATTTCAATCCCCAGCACCACAAAAAAAGGCTACCACGTTCAATGAGGTGTTAAACAACTCATGAGACCCTGTCTCTAAATAAAATACAAAATTGGGCTGGGGATGTGGCTCAGTGGTTGAGTGCCACTGAGTTTAATCCCCAGTTACCCACCCCCCCAAAATTGGGGCTTACTTTTTCTTATATTAGGTGTAGGGTCTCTGGTCTCATTCCTAGGTCCTTGATCCACTTTGAGTTGAATTTTGTGCATGGTGAGAGAAAGGGGTCTAGTTTCATTTTGTTGCATATGGATTTCCAGTTTTCCCAGTACCATTTGTTGAAGAGGCTTTTCTCCAATGTATATTTTTTGCACCTTTGTCTAATATGAGATAACTATATTTATGTGGTTTTGTCTTTGTGTCCTCTATTCTGTACCATTGTTTCTTATTTTTCCAAATGAATTTCAAGATTGCTTTTTCTATTTCTATAAAGGAGGACATTGAGATTTAACTGGAATCACATTGAATCTGTATAGTGCTTTGGGTAGTATGGCCATTTTGACAATATTAATTCTGCCTATCCAGGAGCATGGAGATCTTTCAATCTTCTAAAATCTTCTTCAATTTCTTTCTTTACTGTTCTATAGTTTTCATTGTATAGATCTTTCACTTCTTTTGTTAAATTGATTCCCAAGTATTTTTTTTTTGAGGCTGTTGTGAATGGGGTAGTTTTTCTAATTTCTCTTTCAGAGGATTCATCACTGATGTATAGAATGCATTTTGATTTATGGGTATTGATTTTATATCCTGCTACTTTGCTGAATTCATTTATTAATTCTGTAAGTTTTCTGGTGGAATTTTTTGGTTCTTCTAAGTATAGAATCATGTCATCAGCAAATAATGATAGTGTAAGTTCGTCTTTTCCTATTTATATCCCTTTAATTTCTTTCATCTATTTAACTGCTCTGGCTACAGTTTCAAGAACTACCTAACATTTTTCTTTCCTTTCCTGTTTTTTTTCTTTCTTTCTTTCTTTTTTTGTGTGTGTGCAGTACAGGAGATGGAATCCAGAGTGCACTCTACCACTGAACTACATCCCTAGCCCTTTCTATTTTTTATTTTAAGAAAAGGTCTTGCTAAATTGCCCAAGCTGGCCTCAAATTTGCCATCATTCTGCCTCAGTCTCCAGAGTAGCTGGAATTATATCCTCCTTATTCGATAATTATTTATGACAATTATTTTATAATATATTCTAGAAAGCATACAAAGAATTCAATTGATTTCAGCTCCGTTTGGTTGGCCAATTTTTTTTATTATCAGTAGTTCAGGAAAGTTTCAACTTTGCAACTCATTATTAGTAAATTTTAAGATGATCATCAAATATTAGAAAATATCTGGTTTCTTTTACTTGTGAACTATGAGTTCAGGATAGTTTAGTTTATTTTGGCAGTGACAGAGCTTAAATACTCTTCAAATAGACCACACTCAATAACCAGAGGCTTGGAAGTGACCTCTGTAAGCACCCGGCCCTGAGGCTTAAGCCATATTCAATGATAAATCATTCAGTATGCAGTGCTAGAAAAGAAAGGGTGTAGATACTCATGGAAATGCAGCAGAAGGTTCCTGACCTGGCATTAGGGGTTATGGCAAGTTTCTGATAGGATATGATATCTGAGCTAATTCTTAAAGATTGAGCAAAATTTTGCTGAATGATAGGAGTTTGTGTATATGGAAGTGGAGGTGTGTTAATAAAAGCAGGGAAGAACCATGCCGGCAGAATCATCCCATTTGAATTTGTATGCAAATACAGAGATGAGAAACAACAAGGTGTGACAATTATTGGCATTCCCAGACTTCGAACTTCAGGAGGCATATAGGCTCCTCTGGAACTGTATAGACTCAGTAAGCCATATTGAGTTCAAAGAGGACTGAGCAAAACTACTGGGATTGAGCCCAGGGCTGGGGGTGTGGGTTGTTGGTAAAGCATTTGCGTAGAATACACGAGGCCCTGGATTTGATCCCCAGTCCCCACTGTTACACACAAAAGTCCTGTGCAATTAATTTGAGTTCCCAGGGTCTGAGGCCTCTAAAATACATATAGAAAGTAGGCCTGCTAGACATTCCCACGTGTGGAGTCCCATTCTGTGCTCTAACAAACTAAGGTCTCTGGATGAACACTGAGACTTAGCCTGCAGACTGAAATTCAAGGCTGAGTATCCTGTGCAGCAGACTTGTTCATCTTTTTTTGTGCCTTAGCAATCTTAGATGCCAGAATATTGTTTCTAAAAGCATAAAATAAAATATAGGATTACAAAAGACATCAAGTATCTTAAAATACAGTTTGAGGTTGGGTTTGGTAGTACACATATACTCCCAGCTATTTGAGAGGCTGAGGCTGGAGGACCATCTGTGAAACCAAGGAAAAACCTGAATAAACCCTCTAGCTTTATTTGCTTTTGGTCACCTGCTTTGATCACCAATTTTAGAGTTCACATAGCTCAGCAGTATACTCCCATTAGTTTTGTTATAGATAGATAGCTTTGCTACCTCTAAATATCATTCTAAGCAAAATAAGCCAAACCTCCAAAACCAAAGGCTGAATGTTTTCTCTGATAAGCAGATGCTGATCCATAATGGGGGTGGTAGGGAAGAATGAAAGAGCTTTGGTTTGTGCAGAGGGGAGTGAGGGAAAGGGAGGGGTGTGGGGATGAGAAGGACGGTAGAATGAGACAGATATTACCCTATATACATGTATGATTACACTACCGGTGTGACTCTGTACCATGTACAGCTAGAGGAAGGAGAAGTTGTGCTCCATTTGTGTGCAATGTGTGAAAATGCATTCTACTGTCAATGTATAACTAATTAGAACAAATTTAAACATTTTGTAAGATATAAAGGTTTAAGAATGTAGCTCAGTGGTAGAATGCCCTTATGTTCAATCCCGCCATCACACACACACACACACACACATACACACAAACACACAAAGTATTCATAATGGTGACAAAGTCATAGGTACTGTTAACACAAGTGTGATTGGTTGCTGATTATTAAAAGATGCATTAAATTTCATTAGAGGTTAGAGCCTCAACAACTTAGTGAGGTCTTTAACAACATAGTGAGGTCCTATCTCAAAAACAAAAAAGAAAAAAGGGTTTTGGATGTAGCTCAGTGGTAAAGCATCCCTGGGTTCAATACCCAATACAAAAAAAAATCATTAGAGGTTAGTGAGAAAAATATAAATTTTTTCACATCTAAATACACAGACACTCTGAATTCTATGCATAATATTTTGAGTGTTTGTATCTCAACTTAAGTGCCCTACTGAAGAGTGAATAATTCAGACTAGATTTTTGTCTTCAGATGGCCATATTGACGTGTCTAACATGGACTCACAAAGCCTAAGCACAATTTCGACCCCCATCATGACACCTCAGAATGAGCTCTAAGATTGAAATACAAATTGAATGGCCACACCAAACTGCTAGTGTGAGTCAGGAGGGAAATTTTTAGCTTAAGACCCAGCCTGAGACCCTAACACAAAGCCCACCTGACAGATCCCCAGGTGAGTTCATCACATGGAGATCCTCTAGGCTTGACCTCAGGCTAAAATATTATAGGACAAGTTCCCAATATCTAAGCCTCCCAAAACATTCCAAACTGAGCCACCCAGATTGAACCCTGAACTTGACACTCTATCAATGAGAGGCTGCATCTCAGATCAAATATCAGACTCCAATATCTAATGCTCTAAGTGACTGGGATACTAGAATAAGTATCTCAAGAATGAACTGTCAACATCTAAACTGTCAAATTTATGTCTTCACAATAAGTCTCTAGGTAAAGTCATGGAACCAAGCACTTAAATTTAGCTGCTTGAAGAATTGTGAGGACCAATATCCTGCAGTGGGCCCTGGCTGAGTTCCTATGAGAATTCCATACATACTGATGCCACAGGCTCTTTTCCAGACTGAGCCCATGTTCTGAAGCAGATTGCCTCAGACCTAAAATCTAATGTTCAAGCCCCCAAAATAACATACCTAGAATGAGCCCTAGAAGAGATCCCCAGAGACAACTGCCAGTATGTACCCCATGAGACTACATGTCAGACTTCAAACTACAGCTAATATAATTGGTTAAAAGCCCTGGCTGCTGTCCTGAAATGCAACCCTGTATCTGCACAGACCATGCTTCCATAAACTACTCTCAGCTAATGATAGAGTACAGATTACTTTGGCTCAAGGAATCCCAGACAGCCTTGCCAAATCTCCCTTGCACTGAACAACAGTCTAGAACCCTGTCACCCAACATCCCTCTGGCCTCACCTTAGTTTGGGTCAGACTGCATCACATTCTTATGGAAGTGATGCCATTTTCTTTCATGATAATTTCTCTAATAAAATCCCTGCACAGTGGGGTATGGTGGTGCATGCCTGTAATCCCAGTGGCTTGGAAGGCTGAGGCAGGAAGATCTCAAGTTCAAAGCCAGCTTCAGCAATTTAGCAAGGCCCTAAGCAATTTAGTGATATCCATTCCCAAAATAAAAAACTAAAACAAATGAAATAAGGGTTTGGGATGTGGTTCAGTGGGTAAGTACCTCTGGGTTCAATCCCTGGTACCCCCCAAAAAAACCCCAAATATTTCACAATTAATATACCTTGTTGTCTGCTTCTGGAGACTAACACAAATTCCCAGATATAAGACCATGAGGCTAATTGCTTCAGATTGAGCTGCCAGTCTCTGAGCTCCTCAATTTCCATTTCCAGAATAAACCCACAAATTGGGATCATGAATCTGAGTCCTCTGAGATGATCCTGCAGAGTCTCAGCCCCAAACTAGTACCCTAGTCTGAGTTCTAAAATTTTTATGGAAGAGAGGTAGACCCCAACTGGGCCATCAACTTG
Source organism: Marmota flaviventris (assembly GCF_047511675.1). Classification (NCBI taxonomy): domain Eukaryota; kingdom Metazoa; phylum Chordata; class Mammalia; order Rodentia; family Sciuridae; genus Marmota; species Marmota flaviventris. Next base: position 46,260,617 of record NC_092518.1, on the reverse strand, counting down.
AACCTCCACTCTCAAAACCTTGCTTAAGTTTGCAGAATTAGCCTCCAACACTAAATCCTAATCTAAATAGCCCAGAATAAGTTCCAAGTTTATTAATTAAATTGACCCCCCTGAAGAAGATGCCATGTCAAGCTCCTACACTGAGTTCCCAATACCTAACCTCCCAAGTCCTGTCACCAGAACAAATCCCCAGACAAGCATTTAGAGAGGGGAGGCCCATGACAATCCAGTCTGAGGACCTCACACTGAATTCCAAAACTAATGGCAGAGGCCTAATGCTCTAAAATAAGCTGGATTCTTTAGACTGAACCTCCAAAATCTGTGCCCACAAACCCAAAGTTCAGAAGAAGTACTAGACTGGCAATATAGAGGCTCAAATATGCCGTGAACTGAGCCCTGAGGCCAGAATCACAAAAATCAGGATCTCAGAATGAATTCTCCTTCTCTTCCTCCTCCTCCTCCTCCTTCTCCTCCTCCTCCTCCTCCTCCTCCTCCTCCTCCTCCTCCTCCTCCTCCTCCTCCTCCTCCTCCTTCTTTTGTACTGGGGAATGAACACAGAGGTGCTTAAGGTCTTGCTAAGTTGCTGAGGCTGGTCTTGAACTTGTGATCCTCCTGCCTCAGCCTCCCAAGTCACTGACATTACAGGTACACACCATCAGCTCAGGCCAGAATAAATTATGTGTATGTATGTGCGCATATGTGTGTGTGTGTGTTAATACTGGGGATTGAACCCAGTGCCTCATGCATGCTAGGCAAGCACTGTACCTCTGAGCTACATCCTCAGTCCTATTTTTATTTTATTTTGAGACAGGGTTGTCTTACTAAGTTGCCAAGGTGGCCTCAGACTTGTAGTCCAAACTTGCTATCCTCCTGCTTCAGCCTCTTGAGTAGTTGGAATTACAGGCATGTGCCATTGTGCCCAGCTTCTTAGAATGAATTTTTATACTGAAATACTAGAATGATCCTCCAGTCCCACCCAGATCAAGCACAGAATGAGTCCCCAATAAACAGAATGTTAAGAATGGGAATCTGGCCAGGCACAGTGGCACATGCCTATAATACCAGAGGCTCAGGAGGCTGAGGCAAGAGGATGGAGAGTTCAAAGCCAGCCTCAGCAGCAGCAAGGTGCTAAGCAACTCAGTGAGACTCTGTCTCTAAATAAAATACAAAATAGGGCTGGGATGTGGCTCAGTGGTCAAGTGCCCCTGAGTTCAATCCCCATACCTCCCCCCCAAAAAAGAATGGGAATCTGAGGGGTGAGGGGGTAGCTCAGTACTAGGGTGATTGCCTTGCATGCAAAAGGCCCTGGGTTCCACCCCAGCACCCTCCCCCTACCTCCAAAAAAGAATGGGAATCTATATGCTCAATCAGCAGACTGTCTACAGACTCAGAAACTGAACTGAGTCCTTTAGGGTAAAGTCCTTGATCATGAAATTGATTCCCTCAGATTGAGATTCCAATCTATCGTTCTCTAAAACCATATTCCCTGAATTGAGTATTCAAAGTGGTATCCATAGAATCAGAGACCCAGACTGAGAATCTTAGGCTGAGACACCTTGTGGCAAGGCTGCTAGCTTTACACCTCAACATCCATTCTCCTTTCCTCCTTTGTAACAAAATCTATATTTTTAGTTAGGTGAACATCTGTCTGCTAAAAGACTACATTTCCCAGCCTTCCTTGCAACAGAGGATAGCCATGTGATATAAGCTTTAGCCAATAAGATTAAAAGGATAGTATCTTAGGACTGCTTTTACAAGAGAAATATAGAGGCTCCTATCTTGTTTGAATCAACTTTACTTGATAGTTTATGGTTATATGAAATTGCATATGATGTCAACTAAGGCCTTTTGAGTGGGCTGAAATCTGAGCAACAATGACTCAGCATTCTACATCTGAATCCCAATGCTGAACATCCAACAGTGAGTGATTCAGAAAGAGCTCCTGAATGACCAATACTGTGAGACTGATCCTGGGCACCAATGCCTGAGCCTCTAGACAAAAGATGTCCAGTTTCTAGACCAAACCCCCACATTGATGTCCCCAGAAAAAAAACCTCACTTGAGTTTCCTGAGGAAGCTCCCCAGAGTATGTACAAAAGATTCCGTTTGTAGAATTAAGTTTCATAGGCCATTTTCTTAGCTTTGCAAAATGAAACTCATACTACCAAACTCTGAGTGAAACCCTGGTCAGAGCACCAATCTGTCACATTCTGAGTGAGTCTTTTAACTGGACCAAGCAGACAAAATAACCCAGTCAGAGTACCCAAACTGAGTTCAACAGAGTAAAATTCCTAGATAAGAGTTCACTGAAACTGATCTGCCAAACTGAGGTCCCAAGATTGAGTTCCTCAGGCAGTCCAAGATCTCAACCTGGCCAGGTACAGTGGCAGACACCCAGCAACTCAGGAGGCTGAGGCAGGATGATCACAAGTTCAAAGCCAGCCTGAGAAATGTAGCAAGATTAAGTCTCAAAATTAAAAAATAAAATAAAAAGTGTTCTGGATGTAGTTCAGTGGCAGAGCACCCCTGATTTCAATCCCTAGTACCACACAAAACAAACAAAGAAAGAAAATAGGACCTCAGCCTGATTTACTTACAATAATTCAGACAAGAGACAATGGCATACTGATGTTAGGCTAGTGATAGAGGAGATGTTAAAGTAGATAGCTAGAATCCAGGCATGGTGGCACACACCTGTAAAGCCAGTTACTTGGGAGGCTGAAGCAGGAGGATTGCAAGTTCCAGGTAATCCTGGTTAATTTATCAATACACTGTCTTAAAATAAGATTGAGAAAATATGAAGATTGAGTTAGCCAAGGGGACCAGGGGAGATGGAGAATGAATACAGCCTATGCTGGGGAGATTGCCAACATGGCGAAATTGGTGCAGGTGCACTCAATTTAGGCAGGACACAGCTGTAACCACCCCAAATTCATGTAGTGTGAGGACTCTAAACAGTCCATAAAAGTCCACAATGCTCTTGGGACAGCACATTATACATCCTCTCATGAAGTGTAATTTCATTTTGCTAAATAAACCCTTTATGCTTATTTTATCTATGTCTCTCTTCTGAAATCTTTCTTTTGGGGAGACAAGAACCGAGGAACCTCTGCCCAGTAACAGATACAGAATGTGGACAGGTTTAATATAACTTTGAGAGGTAGAATCAATAGTACCCCATAACAAACTAAGTGTTGAAGGGATGATGGAAAGGAGTTATTTTCAGCTTTCTAGTTCAATAACTGCTGGGGGAAGGTGGGAGGAGGTATTTGGGGGGAACATGTCAAGATTTCTCTCTTAGACATGTTCAATTTGAGATACCTGTGAGATATTCAAGTGGAAATGACAAGGAAGCAATTGTGTTTACAGTCTCAGAGAACTTAATATTTAGAGGTCAGCAAAGGAGACAGAGAAGAAGTAGACATGGTCCAAGGAAGAACTGTTGATTATCAGGTGCTGCTGAAAAGACAATTAGGATGAGCAAAGAAAATTACCTGTTGACTTTGACAACATGAGATCATTGGTGACCGTGGAGAGAGCAAGTTCCATGGAGTAGTACAAAACTAGACTAGAGTGGGTTGAAGACTGAAGGGGAGGTAAAGTGGAGACAATAATGTATAACTTATATCTGGAAAAGTTCTACTATGACAGGAGCAGAAAAAATAGGCAGTATTGAGAATAGCTTATGAAATTCAAGGCGGGGGGTCTTAAAGATGGGAAATAATAAATCATATGTATGTGCTGATGGGAATGGCCCCAAAGAGGAGAAACTGGTCATGCAGAAGAGACTTTGCTCATCTTTGAGTATGTGAGGTGTGGTCAAAAGCAGAAGTGGAAGACCTGGTCTTTGATATGAGGAGGGACAGCTCCTTCAAGAAAAGGAGGAAGTTAGGTGCAAAGAAGATTGTAGATTTGGTGATGAGATGAGAAACTCTCACTTTAATTTTTTTTCCGGTTCTTGGGGATCAAACCCAGGGCCTTGCACCTGCTGGGCAAGCACTCTATTTCTATATTTCTCAGAAATTAAAAAAAATAAGAAAGGACTGGGAAGAGTGGAAAAGGTATGAAATAGTTATCTCTGAATGATGGGAAGTGATCATAGCAGGATCGCTGTGCTATTAATAACCCTTTGAGGTCTGCAATCAATAGTTTAGAGAGAAATAAATAGACTTTTTTTGTTTTCTCTAATAACATTCAGCTGCTTTCATGGAGATGTGGAGGAGGTGAAGTATTGACTATCCTGGATTGTTTGACCAAATCAGTATACAGATAGTTTCTATGCTGTGCAAAAAAAAAAAAAATCACAAACTTAGAGACTTAAAACAACACACATTTATTATCTCACTGTTTCTCTGTGTCAGGAGACTGATAACAAATTATCTGGGCCCTCTCCTTTCAGTCTAACCAGGTTGCAATACAGATGTCAATTGGGGTTCTAGTTTCATCAGAGTATTGACTGGGAAAATGTTGCTTCCAAGCTCCCTCAGGCTTTTAGAAGAATTAGCCTTGAAGATGTAGAACTGAGGTCCTCATTATTATTGCTAATTTTTGGCTGGAGGTTGCTTTCTATTGCTAGTAGCCAAGTTTCTTACCAAATCCCTCTTACAACATGGCAGTTTACTTCTTCAAAGCTGGTAAAGAGCCTGCCTCAAAATAAAATAAAAAGGCCTGGGGTGGTAGGTCAGTGGTAAGTACCCCTGAGTTCAATCCCTAGTACCACCCAGAAAAAATATCTAGTAAACAATCTAACTGTAGTCTACCAAGATGGAGTCTTTTTTGTTTGTTCATTTGTTTTGATACCAGGGATTGAATTCAGAGGCTCTTAAACCACTGAGCCACATCCCCAGCCCTTTTATAGAAATTTTTGAGATAGGGTATCACTAAATTGCTTAGGGCCTCACTAAATTGCTGAGACAGGCCTTGAACTTGCAATCCTCCTGCCTTAGCCTCCCAAGGCACTGGGATTATAGGTGTGTGCCACCACACCCAGCCCAAGAAGGAGTCTAAGAGAAGTAACATCCCCATTACCTTTGCCACATACAATTGACTGGAATTGAGGCACAAGTTTTATACACACTCAAGAGAAGGGGGTTACACAAGACATGAAGACCATATAGTAGGGGTCACATTAGCATCTATCAGCCATGAGGGATAAAATAGCATGTTTGCAAGGTAAGGATTATAATGATGGATAATGAAAAATAAACTGGGTGTATTAAAGTTTTCTATTGCTGCATAAAACATTACCACACAGCAGCTTAAAACAACATAGATTTATTATCTCAGTTTACATGGGTTAGAAATTCAGGCACAGCCAGGTGTGGTGGCACATGCTTATAATCCCAGCTACTCAGGATGTTGAAACTGGAGGATTACTTGAGCCCAGGAGTTGTAGACCAACCTAGGCAACATAGTGAGATTTCACTTTCAAAATAGGGCTTGGGGTGCAGCTCAGTGTCAGAGCACTTGCCTGGCATATGCAAGCAAAAATATAATAAAAAAGAAGAAATTGAGGCACAGCTTAGTTGAGTTCTTTGCTCATGGTCTTAGAGGCTGTAATCAAGATGTTGACTAGGGCTCTTCTCTCATAAGATGTTTGGGTCCTCTTTCAAGCTGACATGGCTGTGGCTGCTGTAGCAATTTAGTTATTTGTAGTTGTAGAACTATACCCCTTAAATCCTAGGGACTGCATTCCACATACCCCTCTCCATAGATAGTATGCAACAGCATAATAGTTTCATGCCTTTTTTAAAAAAAAAAACAGGGATTAAACCCAGGTACACTCAGCCACTGAGCTGCATACCCAATCCATTTTTATTTATTTGTTTATTTTTTGAGATAAAGTCTCACTAATTTGCTAAAGGCCTCACTAAGTTACTGAGGCTGACTTTGAACTTGTGATCCTCCTGACTCAGCATCCTGAGTCTCTGGGATTACAGGCATGCACCACCACGCTGGGCAGCTTCTTGCCTCTTTAAGGCCAACAGTTGAGTTCTTTACATGCTAGCAAGAGAGAGTCCTACCAATATATATATTGAGAAGGGGCAAGAAACAATCAATGGAATGAAATCCTATCACATTGGCCATATACTACTGCTTAGAAGCAAGTCAGAACTTCCATCCATATTCAAGGAAAAGATTTTATACTAGGAATAATACCATAGGATAGAGATGATATTGCAGGGGGTTGAGGATGTAACTTGGTGGTGGAGTGCTTACCTAGCATGCAAGAGGCTCTGAGTTCAAGCTCCAGCATCACACTCACACACAAGGCATGAGGACAGGCACAGCAGTGCATGCCTATAATCTCCACAACTTAGGAGGCTGAGGCAGGAAGATTTCAAGTTTGAGGCCAGCCTCAGAAACTTAGTGGGATTCTGTCTCAAATAAAAAGTAAAAAAGGGGGCTAGAAATGTAACTCAGTGGTAGAGTGCCCCTGGGTTCAATCCTTGATACCAAAACAAAAAATCAAATAAAGGCAGGCGATGTTATGGGGGCCATAACAGATTTTTTGCGTACCACACTGGGTAAGAAAGGAAGTGAAGACATGAGAGGAAAGAGGGGCCATTAAAAGGTAGAAGGGTTAAAGAAATAAATATGAGATTTGTTTGTTTGTTTGTTTGTTTGTTTTCTGTATTGTGGATTGAACCCAGGGCTTGACGAAACATGCTAGGCAAGCATTGTGCCACTGAGCTTCCTTCCTAACCCTGAGGTTTAAGAAATATTTTTTTCCTTTGGTGGTACTGGGGATTGAATCCAGGGCCTTTCACATGCTAAGCATGTGCTCTAGCACTGACCTATACCCCAAAGCTGGTTTAAGAATTGTTATATTGGGCAGTATGAGAGTAAATTAACCAGAGGACCAGGAAATGATGATTAGAGAGTGATATGTTTGAACTTGAAATTCAGGGAGGAAGTTCAGTTTTTGCTGATAATAATGGCTAAGCTGTGACTGTGAAAATGGGAAAAAGAGGAGGCTGGAAGATAAATTTGGAGACAAGGAAGTCAGAGAAATAAGAGGTCAGGATGATGGACGGATCATCTACCTCCAAGTTAACCAGCCCGGAGAACCTCATAAACTGACACCCCAATGAAGCTCTCAAAAGATCCTAAGCTACAGCCCCACGGATTCCATATCCTTCCAAATCAAGTCCTAGACTGAGCCTAAAAGTGTCCAGGGGCCTGAGTAAATTCTCATAGAGAGGCTATGTCCCTAGCTCATCAGAATCCTTTCCCCTATACAAGTTCCTGCTCTGAGTACGCACCTGGGCCTCTTACAACATTTTACCTTGTTTCTATCAGGCTTTGTCAAACTAAGAGCCTCTCATCCTGTATTGTCTCATCATTATCCACTCACCCCAACCTACCCCTTCCACACACCTACCTACCCAGACAGATGCAGCAAGTAAGGCTGTTGCCAGCTCACACAGTGCGGTTGTCTGAATTAGAAAGAGGTACTCCACCGGGAGGACAAATTAGAAAAATGAGCTCCTTTCTCCAGATAGACACAGGTTCACAAAGAGGCAGTTGGAGTGGATCATAGGCTAGATGACAGTCCAGATCCTTCTCATCCTCTGGGTTGGGCACTTTGTGCAATGCATGAACTGTACAAAAACACGGCAGCCAAGGTAGCATGCATCAGAGAAATGACCACTACGAGGCAAGTCTCAGCTCTGCCACCTTCCAGCTAGACAACCTAGGACAGGATACCCTCCTCTCTCTGAGCCTCAGTCTCCTTGTCAGACAAATGGAGGATGTTCACACCAACCTTACAAGATTTTTGTGAGGGTTTAGGGAGTTAATTTGGAGGAATGTGGAAAGGAAGAAACTGCACAAGAAAATTGACCAAATTATGTTATGGGAACGTATGTATATGTCACAATGAATTACACTTTTTTTTTGCACTGGGGATTGAACCCAGGGGTGCTTTACTACTGAGCTACACTCCCAACACTTTTAATTTTATTTTGAGACAGGCTTTTGCCGAGTTGCTGAGGCTAGCCTTAAACTTGTGGCCCTCTTTCCTCAGCCTCCAGAGTCAAAGGGATCACAGGCATGTGCCACTGTGCCTGGCTTGAATCTCATTTTTATGTATAATGTACCAACTGAAAAACAATAAATAAATAGAAGGAAGACCAGTAGAGTAGAGGAAGGAACTCCAGGGAGGGAGGAGGGGTGGGAAAGGGTAAGCACTGGGGATTGAAGTGGAGCAAATTATGTGAGATGAATTTATGGATGTCAAAATGAACCCACTTTTTCCACATTTTATTGGTTGATTATAATTATACATGATGGTGGGATTCATTGTTACATATTTGTACATGCACACACACTATAACAATATAAAATCCCACTATTATCTACAACTATAATGTTGTGATAAAAAAACACATTAAAAAGGAGCTATTTTATGCAAAACATATGATGGGGACTCCTGGGGAGAACAGTGGGACTGGGGCCCAGCCATAGAGAATACTGAGGCCTGAAAGTATGTGTGTCCCCCTGTCAGGAACCACCTCTTTTTATCTAGTGTCCTTCACTGTATTTTCTTTTCTTTTCTGTGAATGGTCTGTCTATATCCCTTGCCGTTTTTTCTTTTTCTTTTTTTTTTTTTTTTTTTTGTGTGTGTGTGTGTGATGTTGGGGAGCAAACCAGAGCATCATGCATGGTAGGCCACAGAGTAACCACAGAGTTACACCACCAGCTCCCCTTCCCATTTTTTTTATTCGAATGTTGAGACTGGAATCTTGGGTGACGCAAAGAGAGAAAAAAAATTACTGTTGTCCATTTATTTTAAGAATGGGTCTGTGAAGCCAGTTGCAGTATTGCATGCCTGCAATTCCAGTGGCTCTGGAGGGTGAGACAGGAGGATATCAAGTTCAAAGCCAGCCTCAGCAATTTAGTGAGGCCCTAAGTAACTTAGTGAGACCCTTTCTCTAAAGAAAATATTAAAAAGGGCTGAGGGGGCTGGGGTTGTCCCTCAGCAGGAGAGCACTCGCCAGGGATGTGCAAGGCCCTGGGTTTGATCCTCAGCACCACATAAAAATTAACAAACAAAGGTATTGCGTCCAACTACAACTAAAAAAAATATATATATATTTTTAAAAAGGGCTGGGGATGTGGCTCAGTGGTTAATACCCCTGGGTTTAATTCCCGGTACCCTCCCAAAATGGGTCTTTGGGAACTTATTAATAAGTTTCAGCTACTATCAAGTTCCTTTGTAAATAAATGACTTCTGTCTGTCTAGCCTTCCTTTCAATACTGTGACTTCTTCCCTTATCCTTGAAATAATTCCCTTTTTGTTGAAGGTAGCAACCAAAAACTCCTGTCCAAAACCCATAGTTATAAGTATGGAGATGAGGCTAGGCTGGACTTCTGCCAATCTTAATTTTGAGGGAAGCCCTCTGTGTTAATCATCTTTTCATTGCTGTGACCAAAAATTCCTGACAAGAACAACTTAAAGAAGGGAAAGTTCATTTTGGCAGTTTCAGAGGATTAGTCCATGGTCGGCTGACTCCATTGTTCTGGGCCTGAGGTAAGGCAGATCATCATAACATAAGGGCAAAGTGGAGGAAAACTATTTACCTCACGGTGGCCAGGAAGAAGAAAGAGAGTGTGGGGCATTGGGGAAAAAAATAGACCACCCCAAAGACACACCCCTAGTGACTGACTTCTTCCCGCCATGCTCAGCCCACCTGTAGTTACCACCCCATTAGTCCATTGAAATTATTAATCCAGTCAGGTTCTATGGTATACACCTGTAATCCCAGTGATTCAGGAGGCTGAGGCAAGAAGATTGCAGGTTCTAATTCAGCCTCAGCAATTTAGCAAGACCCTGTCTCAAGATAAAAAGGGCTGGGGATGTAGCTCAGTGGTTCAATCCCCAGTACTAAAAAGATAATTAATCCAGGAAATGGATTAATCCACAGATTAGGTCACAATTATCATAACCTAATCATTTTACCTCTGAACCTTGTCTCATGTTTTTTTTGGGAGGATACCTCATATTCAGACCTTAATATCCTCCCCAGAATAACATTCTGGATTCCAATGAATGAAGTATTATAGATCTAAGTTTTTTCTTTATGAATGAACACTATTCAATTAATATGTGGCATAAAATACTTAGTATAGATTATTTGCTCATTCTGTTTGCTGTCAGGAAATTTCTGGAGCCTTAGAGACAAATTTATTTGAATAAAATATTGGCCAGACTAGGCGCATCTCTTGTGATAACAGTAGACTTGATCAAAGCTCACTCTGATTTTTTTCTTTTTGTTTTTTATGATACTGGGGAAACCAAGGGGCAATTTACTACTGAACTACATTCCAAGTCCTTTCTTTCTATTTTCTATTTTTGTATGTGTGTGTGTGTGTGTGTGTGTGGTGCTGGGGACTTAACCCAGTGCCTTGTGCATGTGAGGTAAGCATTCTACCAACTGAGCTATACCCCTAGCTTCCCAAGTCCTTTCTATTTTCTATCTTAAGATAAGGATTTGCCACATTGCTGAGGCTGGCCTCAAACTTGTGATCCTCCTTCCTCAGCTTCCCAAATTGCTGGGGATACAGGTGGACACCACTTTCCCAGCTCACTCAAATTTTTGCTTCCTCCACTATGGAATCTGCTCCATACCACAAGTAGCCCCAGATGTAAATGCTATAAGAGTATTCGCCCTGGAAGAAAACAAAGCTTAATAGTCCCTGGAATTCTCAACTTCTGGGCCTCATCCATAATGATGCCTGTGTTCCCAGGCATCTATTCTTTCTCTGAGAATCAGAGGCTTCACACAAGAACTTTAATCAAAGATCAGTTATGCTGGGCACGGTGGCACACACCTGTAATCCCAGTGATTTAGGAGACTGAGACAGGAGGATCAAAAGTTTGAGACCAGCCATAGCAATTTAGCAAGTCCCTAAGCAACTTAGACCCTATCTCAAAAAAAAAAAAAATCACAGAGATGTTAATTTTTTCATATTTTTATTTATTTCTAAGAGAAAGTTTCTGAAATGACCGTATCAGTTGGTAGTAATCTGTCTCAGGTACACACTGAGAAATTCATAACTTGTATTAGAGTTGTGTCTTTAACTTTTTTTGGTGTGTGTTGCAATAAAACTTTATTTGCACAACAGGCAGAGGTCCACGCTGGGCCCCCAGGCTGGAGTTTTTTAGACCCTGAACAGTCTCATATAAAGGTCTTTATGGACATTGTTTTCATGTTCTTAGGCAAATACCTAGAACTCTGATTGCTCTGTAGAGAGGAGGTGTACTGCTAACTTTCTAGACCTCTGCATCTCTGGACATTTCCCACAGGGGTGGCACCATTGGACAGTACACATGCCAAGAGCTCAGGCTATTACTTCTCTTCTTTGTCTTAACCTTTCCATCTTTGGGCAGGGATACCTCAGTGGGTTTTAGTTTGCAAGACCCTGATGACTGAAGGGGCTGCACAGATGCTCAGGAGAGGAGTGAGCACTTGATGTTGTAGTGCAAAGACCTTAGTGCCTCTTTTGTGCAGGCTCAGTTAGCCCATGGGGCTCCTGGGAGTCCTGCCCTGGTTGTGTGCAGTTTGGAAGTCAGCCCTGAGTTTCAGGAGATGTGTGCAGAGTTGGGAGGGACGCCTCCCTCTGTAGCTCCCTCCATTTCAGAATCTCGCCTCTATTAGTAGCTGCTGGGGCCAACTCTGACCTCTGGCTCCTCATGTGGCTAGACTTGGCCTCCTTATGAAACTCTGAAACTCTCTCCTCCAGTGTAGTGATGCCAGTTGGAGCATTCTGGGGAAAACCTGATTGTGGCTCACCTTTCTTTGTCTTGGAATGGTGTCCCTTTGGGCATTTGCAGGCTGTTGGTTGAGGCCCAAGTCCTCCAAATGATTGTTCATTTTTGTCCAGAGTTTTGTCCTTGACTTTTTTTTTTTTGGTTACTGGGGATTGAACTCAGGGGCACTTAACCACTGAGCCACATCTCTAGCCCTATTTTGTATTTTATTTAGAGACAGGGTCTCACTGAGTTGCTTAGCACCTTGCTTTTGCTGAGGCTGGCTTTGAACTTGTGATCCTCCTTCCTCAGCCTCCTGAGCCTCTGGGATGCGCCACCACACCTGGCTGTCCTTGACTTTTGAAGTTAAGAAGATCCAGTTTGTGAAAACAGTGAGTTTGGGACATTAAGCTCTGATCATCCGTTTATCATATCTCCCTGCAGCCACATAGCCTTTTATAAACCACTGTATTTGTACTGCCCAATTTTTAGAATATGGCCTTCAGCAACTTGATAAATCATAATAATTACTACGTGTGTGTGTGTGTGTGTGTGTGTGTGTGTGTTTGTGGTGCTGGGGATTGAACCCAGGGACACTCTACCACTGAGCTACATCCAGCCCTTTTAAATTTTATTTTGAGAGAGGATCTTGCTAAATTACCAGGACTGGTCTTGAATTTGTGATCTTCTTGCCTCAGTTTCCTCTATTATTTATTTATCTTTATTCTTTCTTTCTTCCTTTCTTTTCTTTTTTTTTTTTTTTTTTTTTTTTGTGATCCTGCAAGTCAAGCCCAGGGCCATACGCATGATGGGCAAGTGCTCTACCACTGAATTACACCACCAGCCCCAGAACAATTATTAATGGAGATTTTGGCATCAATGTGAAGAACCCCATTGATGTGCAGACCTTTTTCTTTTTACCCAAGCAGCAAAGCTAGAACAAAACCAAGCACTTATATACATGGTACCCCAGAGTTTTCTTCCAATTGTTTTTAAACAAAGAAACTTCTACCAACTTTGATCACTTCCTAAGAGCCTTTACAGTGTCCCAAAGAGGATCACAAAATAGAATGTTTGATGACATTAGCCACACATAAAGGTTGAAAATTAGGTGATGGCTATAGGGAAAGGCAATGGTACTTTTGCCGAGTCACATGGGTTGTGTGCTGAAGGGAAATCCCCTCTCCTCTTTCTCTCAATCCCTCCCTCTTTCCCATTCCTCCTTCCATCCTTCTGTTGTAAGCAATAAGAATCAATTCTTTCACCCTACATATAAAAATAATTTACTGTAAGAATATAGGGGGTTGGAGACATAGCTCAATGGGAAAGGACTAGGGACTAGGGTTCATTCCCCAGCACAGCAAACATCACACACACACACACACACACACACACACACCACACGAGCTTGTAAAATGGAAGAAATGGCTGAAGATTCAGGTTATAAAGGACAGGATCCAGAGCAGATTTGGATTGATTGTCTTTTAAGGTTGCTGCAACTGGATTAAGATACTACAGCTGTCCATTCACACTACTTCCCTTCTCCTCAAAGGATAATGTGTGGACCTGCAGCATTGGCCTCTCCTGGGAGCTTTGTACAGATGAAGGATCTTAGTCTCCCCTGAGTCAGAATGCATGCAACACAACTCCCAGGTGATGTGTATGCTCATTAGAATTCAGAGAATCAATGCCTTATTTCAAGACCCAGTAGATTTAGTTTGCATCATGTGCCATCCTTTGACTAGAGGAGGGCAGGATACCATGGCTGAAAGTCCTCCCAGACAATATCCAATGGGAGAAAGTGATCATTCAAATCTTGCAAATAAAAGCTGTGGGTATATCTCAGTGAATCCATTAAGTGGTAGAATGCTCACCCAGCATATAAGAGGCCCTGGGTGACCCACATCACCATAAAAGAAAAAAAAAAACTGAGAAACAAATTTCCTTAATCAGGGTTCTCCTAACAAAAGAATAGGGAGTGAATTCTGAGTGGCCAAAAACCACATTAATGTCCACTTCATCCTTGGCCTTCTTTGAGAGATTTGGAAGGTACTTTCCCCCAGAAGAGTGTACAACCTCTTGTGCATTCATCAGATGTGGGCGCTCCTTGGAGGCAATTAAGTTATTTTGCCAAAGAAAGGGAATTTCAGGTCAGGCATCGTGATGCATGCCTATAATCCCAGAGGCTGAGGCAGCAGGACCACAAGTTAAGAGGCCAATCTCAGCAATTTAGCAAGATCTTGTCTCAAAATAAGAAGTAAAAAGGACTGGGGATGTAGCTCAGTAAGAAAGTGCCCCTGGGTTTAATCCCTAGTACTCCCCCTGCAAAAAAAAAAAAAAAAAAGATGGAGGAGGGTAGGGATGTAGCTCAGTAGTAGAGCTCCCCTAAATTCAATCCCTAGCACTGCAAAAAGAAAAAAAGAAAAAAGAAATTTCAGGGGCTTGAAAAGAAAGGCCCCTCTACTCCTGGAGTGAATCCATTAAGGAATGCAAAGAGGGAAGGTCCATGATGAGCCAACACCTGACTCAATCTGAACCCAATTCCTCTAGACAGTGAGGTCTCTGAGGAGAAAAGCTGAGTGTATACCCAGAAAGACTGGTCACTTAGCTGCAACTTGGGGAACCTTTGAGGGATCACATTGACCTCTTCTGGAAGGTGAGGTCAACGAAACTTTGCCCTGGAGTAGACCAAGAGCATCAGAAGGAAGCAGACCAGTGTTCAATAGCGACACATTGTGGCAGTGAGGAACAATGACAAGCATGACAGGGGAGGCTTCCCCCGCTGAGGAACAGACATCTAGGCAGCCTCATTTGCAGACAGCATAAATTCCTGGATAAACCAGCGGCAAAGAAGAGCCAAAGAGGATGGTAATGAACTTCTTGCCAATCTAGCTCATAAAGGTTCAAAACAGTTTTCATTTAATTGTAGAAATACAAAAGATATGACTACTTCCATCTCAAGAGCTGTAGAGCTGTTCATACAGTACACATATATATTTATGTAATTGTTAGTTCAGTGTCTCTTTTCCCAACCAGAAAACACCAAGAGGACAGGGATTCTGCTTGTTTTATTCATCTCTGTCTCCTCACAACCTAGCTCATGGGAGGTATTCAGCAATTTCTTACTGAATGAATGAATGTGATAGGGGCTTCAATGTTAGAGGGAGATTTAAGTAAGTCATTGTGGGCCTAGGGGTGTGCTCCAGAAGCTGAGCACTTACTTAGCATGCATAAGGTTCTGGGTCAATTACCAGCATCAAAATAAAGATAGGGCATAGATATTGGACAAAACCAGAAATCACCTAAATGCCTTATGGCTGAATATACCGAAATAATTTACAGCCTGATGTTGTCTTCTCATTCTTTAATGCTCTTGTAAAATGACTTAAATCCTAACCAACAAACTATGGAGGAAAACAGAACTTTCTCTAATACCTCTGATGATTCTAGTCAGAGTCTCACTTAATCTGGTCAGATTTGCTCTGTTTGGGCTCTCCTGCATACTTTGTACTTCCCTCCGTAGGTGCCATAACCACTCCTGTTTCTGCACACGTCAGAAGCAGTCTTCTTCCACTGGAGGGCTGTCCTGAGTGCCACCAACAGTGCTCAACACTGGTTTTGCCCATTCTGTGTTCCCCTCAGTAAATAATTTTTTTAAAAATTAAACCTCTTCTAAGGTCACTGTCACTATTCCTTTTTCCACTTACCAGATCAAGTGACCCTCAAATAGTTTCTGGTAGGAGAATTCCAGAAAGTGTCCTCAATTTTTTTCTTTTCTCCTTCCAAATTTATTATCATGTGTTCTGCTCAAGTCGAGAATTTCTCTTTTGCACAAAGAACAGTTGGCTCCCCATATCTATAGGCTTCACATTCACAGATTCAATCAACCACAGATCAAAAATATTCATGAAAAAATTCAGTTGTTTCTGATATGTAATATGCATTTAGACATAAGATGGTACAGACTTTTTTCTTATTATTCCCTAACAATGGAGTATAACAACTATTACATAGCATTCACTTTTTCAGGTATTTTAAGTAATCTAAAGATGATTTAAAGTGCTGGGCATGATGGCAGATGCCTGTAATTCCAGCTACTCTGGAGGCTGAGGAAAGATTACAAATTTGAGGTCAACCTTGACAACTTAGTAAAACCCTGTTTCAAAATAAAAAATAAAAAGGACTAGGAATGCAGCTCAGTGGTAGAGCACCCCTGGGGTCAATCCCCAGAACCACAAAATAAAATAAAATGGATTATTTAAAATAGGAGAGTATATGCAAAGGTTATGTGAAAATACTACACCACTTTTTATAAGGGACTGAACATCTGAGTATTTAGATAGTCTCAGCAGGTCCTAAAACCAATCCATTAAAGATACCAGAAGAAGACTATCCATTGCATTTGTTCAAAAGTCTAAATTAGAAACAAAACTAAGCTGGTGCCATGGCACATGCCTGTAATCCCAGCGGCTTGGGAGCCTGAGGCAGGAGGATTGTGAGTTCAAAGCCAGCCTCAGCAATAGTGAGGCGCTAAGCAACGCAATGAGACCCTTTCTCTAAGTAAAATGCAAAATAGGGCTGGGGATGCAGCTCAATGGTTGAGTGCCCCTGAGTTCAATACCCAGTTACCACCCCCCCAAAAAAAAGAAGCTAAAGAAAGCCAAAAATTAAGCATCGTCTACATCTTTCAGTTTATGTTTCTTCTGTAGCAATCCTAATTCTCTTAGAAACAATAATGTATCACATTGAATAGTATCCTACCCATATTTATGTCCACCCAGAATCTGAAAATGTGACCTTATTTGAAAATATCGGATCAAGTTAAGAAAATGTCATACTGGATTAGAGTGGGCCCTAAATTAAATGATTGATATCCTTATAAGGAGAGGGAATTTTGAGGGGGTGGTACCTTACACATGCTAGACAAGTGCTTGACCACTAAGATTTAAAAAATTGTATCCCCAGTCTTTTTATTTTATCATCTTTTTTTTTAAGACAGGGTCTCAGTAAATTGCAGAACCTGGCCTCTGATTTGTAATCCTCCCACCTCAGGGGATTACGGGCATGCACCACAGTGCCCAGAAAAAGAGGGGATGTTTTAAGGGACAGGAGTATAGCTCAGTGGTATAGCAGTTGTTTAGCATGTGGGAGTCTGAGTTCCATCATCCCCAAAACTGAAAAAACAGCTAAATTTTATGTTATGTCTATTTTCCTACAATTTAAAGAAAAAAAAATGGCAGCACTGGAGATTGAACCCAGGGGCACTCTACTGCTGATTCTACCACTGAGTTGCATTCCCAACCTTTTCTTTCATTGTTTTGAGACAAGATCTCCCTAAGTTACTAAAATTGGCCTTAAAATTGCAATTCTTGGGCTGGGGATGTGGCTCAAGAGGTAGTGCGCTCGCCTGGCATGCGTGCGGCCCGGGTTCGATCCTCAGCACCACATACAAACAAAGATGTTGTGACCACCGAAAACTAAAAAATAAATATTAAAATTCTCTCTCTCAAAAAAAAAATTGTAATTCTTCTAGGCTAAGAGTAGGATTACAAATTCGAGGCCAGCCTCAGAAACTTACAGAGTAAGTAAGGGGATGTAGCTCAGTGGAAAAGTGCCCCTGGGTTTAATCTTCAGTACAAAAACAAAGACAACAACAACAATAACCTTGCAATCCTCCTGTCTCAGCTTCAGCTTCCCAAATCACTGGAATTAGAGGTATGCACCAACACATTTAGTTTTCCAAAATTTAAAACAATGATTGGCTTACAAAGCCACCTTTTGTCCCTGTCCCATCCCTTGCTTTATTTGGCCCTATTCTCCCGCTTACTTTGTGTTCTAACAATCAGGAGTTTCTTTCTGTTCCCCTAGTGTATCACCTCTGGAGTTTGATAAGATGCTGTTCTCACTGCAGAATGTTCCTCCCACCCTTTTGTCTAACATTCAGTGTCCCTTTCTCAGGGCCAACCTTCCCTGACACTAAAATCCAACTTGGATCCTATCAACTGTACATTCTTTTTTTTTTTTTTTTGGTACTAGGCTACACCCCACCCCTTTTCTATTTTGAGACAGGGTCAAACTTAAATTGCTTAGGCTGGCCTCAAACTTGACATCCTCCTGCCTTAGCCTCTTGAGTCACTGCAGGCCTGCATCGCCTTGCATGGCTCTCCGACTGCACATCTTAAGTTTCCCTTAAGATGATAAGATATTTTTCTTCCTAATGTTTACTGCTACTACTATCTTTTCTTTTTTTGTGATACTGGGGATTAAATCCAAGGGCACTCTACCACTGAGCTACATCCTCAGCCTTTTTATTTTTTATTTTGAGACAGTATCTCATTAATCACCCAGGCTGGCCTCAAACTTGTGATCTTCTTTCCTCAGCCTCAGGAGGATCACAAGTTCAAAACAAACCTAGATGACTTAGCAAGATCCTATCTCAATATAAAAAGGGCTGGGGATGTAGCTCAGTGGTAGCGGACCCTTGGTCCAATCCCTAGAGCTGCAAAATACTTATATACATACATAAGTTTTTGCCTCCAACTGGAATGTCAGTCCCACAAAGACACTGTGTCTATTTTTTTTTCAGTACTGGGGCTCAAACCCAGAGCCTAGTATATACTAGATAAGCAACCTACCACTGAGTCACATCCCCAACCCTATGTGTCTATTTTGCTTACTGCTATATCTTTATTTTAAAACAGATATGCTGTAAATATTGGCTGATTGAATGGATGACCTGCTTTTTGCAGGTTCAAGGTTCTCACATTCCTGGGCTTGGGGTGTAGCTCAGTAGGAGAGTGTTTTCCTAACCTGCACCAAAAAAAAAAAAAAAAGGAAAGAAAAAGAAAACAAAGTCTTCATGTTCAATAATCCAGGGCTGATAAACCTCAAACTTAGTGGTCCAGAAACATGGCTTTGAAGAATACAAAGCTGATCTAACTCAAAGCTGGATGATACAAGCAAACTGTACACTCAAATACTCCACCAAACCAAATGTCAATTAATTTATGGAGTGATTGCCTCATTGAGTAGAGAACCAGAGCCAAGTGAGATGGACAGTCTTGAGTGACATTTGCCTGATGAAACAAAATGAAACAGAATGCATTTATTAGTGACCGGAATATTCCTGTCTCTGACCCAGAATTCTTGTTGAGGTTGTTGGTTATAAAGAACAGAAAACAACTCTGTCTTAACAATTATTAGACTGTTAAGTGCTTACACAACCCGTGTGTTGAGAGTCTGCACAGGAAATAAGGAAGTTTTAAAAGTAGAATAAACAACTTAAAACTCTTCCTTCCATCATTCTGTGTATTCTCTGCTCCTGATTCAAAGATATCATCCGGTTAGCTAGCCTCAACACACCAGAGAGAGCAGAGGTAATATGTAGCCTATTCAAGTTTTCATACTGGGCTTTACTGCCCACTGAGACTGTAAAAAATGGGTATAACAACTTTTTTTGTGGTACTTGAGAGTGAACCTCAGAGGGGCACTCTTATCACTGAGCTACACCCCAGCCCCTTTTAAAAAAATTATTTTGAAACAGGTCAGCATCAAATTCATCTCCTGCCTCAATCTCCCAAGTCATTGGGATTACAAATGTCACTGAGATTACAGACATGTGCCACCATGCCAAGCTACAATTAATTAAATAAGCTACACGTGACTTCCAACACCACTTAAGTGGCTTAAATAACAACCAAATACATTATCTCACACAGAAAGTTCCAAAGTTGGGGGACCTCAGGGTTGGTTAATTTACTACCTCAAGGACCCAGGCCTTTCCAAGTTGCACTTGTGTGAAACTCTGGCATGATGATGATCTTAGAGGCTCCCTTGCCTCACTGGCTGTCAAGTTGCAAACATAATTTCTAGAAACAAACATCACTTCTAGACCGGGGAATATCGGGAGACGTGTGCGTGTGTGTGTGTGTGTGTGTAAGATCAAGGATATTTGAAAAAGAAAAAAAAAATCAAGGAAGCCTTTCACAGAACATGTTCCATAAAGACCTACTTTTCTCTCTCAGCTGTCAGGACAGTATCACATTGCCTTTCTCTAACCAATTCAATTTCTGGAAAGAAGAAAGGAATCTTATGATTGGCTTAAACCAATTTTCAAACGTTTTGGCCTCAGAACATCTTTACACTCTTAAAAATTATTGAGGATCACAAACAGCATTGTTTACATGAATAAGAGCTGCAAATTTTTATAGTATTAGAAATTAAGAAAGAGATAGTTTAAAAATATAATCATAGAACAACAAAATGTACTTAATTATTGTGCTTCCACATCGACGCAAGGAAAACTTTGGAATTTAAATGTAATGATGTATCATGTAATGGTTTAGATATGAGGTGTTCCCCAAAAACTCATTATGAAAAGATGCAAGAATTTTCAGAGGGGAAATGATCAAATTATAAGATGTGTGACCTAATCAGTGGATTAATCCACTCATATGGAATAACTGGGTAGTACCTGTAGGCAGGTAGGGTGTGGCTGGAGGAAGGAGGTCTCTGGGGGCATGTCTTTGGGGTTTATATTTTGTCTCTAATGATCAGTGCTCTCTCTCCTTCTGGTTGCCCTGCAGTGTCCTGAACTGCTTTCTTTTATCATGCTCTTCTGCAATGGTGTTCTGGCACACATTGGGTCCAGAGCTATGGAATTGGCCATCTATGGACTGAGACCTTTGAAACTGTAAGCCAAAATAAACTTTTCTTCCCCTAATTGTTCTTGTCATGTCTTATGGTCAGAGTGACAAAAATTCTGACTAAAACATATTATATGATAATAAAATTATAGCATTTATAGCAGGAATAACTGAAAATAGCTAGTGACAGCACAATAAAAGTACCAAGATCAAACAGACTTAATCTCTAAAATTGCATATGCTATACCTTAGAAAATTCTAGAAAACACAATACATAGTTATATTCTATTAACTGTCAGAGTGTCAACATCCTATGTCACATAATATCAAGAAAACACCTCCACATCCTTGTGAAAGAATGAGAATGAAAAACACAAATAACATCATGAAAAGAGTTTTGACCTTGCTGGCTAAACAGGTATTGGGGATCACCAGGGATTCCCAGACCACATATGGAGCCCTACTGGCTTAAACCAATAAGGACTTTGTCTTTGAGCCAGAGCAGGGTGATGACAGCCTGTGAAAGCGGGGAACTGCCAAGCACAGTATCACATGCCTGTAGCCCAGCAACTTAGGAGTCTGAAGCAGGAGGATGGCAAGTTCTAGACCAGCCTCGGCAACTTAGTGAGACTCTATTTCAAAATATAAAATTTGAAAAGGGCTGCGGTTGTAGCTCAGAGATATTGTCACAGGAGAAGGGATGTTTCCAGAGAAAGGTTTGAGGTGTTCCTAGAGAAAAGGAGAAATCAACACAAGACCTGCAGTTCTTGGTATACATGATAGAAAAGAATTTCAGCCTGTATCAAAGGCATAGTCAGAGATTTATTTAGGAAATAGATACACATTCAAGGGAGATTGTGGGCTATCTCCAGAAGGAGACAGCAACTCGTTGGTGTGGGATGTTGTCCTTGATATTTACAGAGGGCCAGTGGTTGGGGCTGAACTATAGGTGGAGCCAGGGCAGAGACACACAGTTTCTCCCCAGTGTGTGCCAAGGGCATGCAGCTCAGGAGTTGCAAATTGTTCTTGGGCAATTTCTGCATTTCAATGGTTTATGGGCACTTTGGGGGGTGACTCAGTATCTTTCTCTTTATCCTAAAGCCCACCTATCTCAGTAGAGTGCTCCTGGGTTCAATTTTCAAAACCAAAAAGGGATGGGGGTTATTGACAAGGGCTCCTACAGCATGGCCAGACAAGTCCCCAAAGGTAATCAGGGTGTGGTTAGGAATGGGGAGAAATGAGCCTGGGCAAGCAAAAATCAACAAGCAATATTGTGACGCTCCAATTTTGTCCTTCATTTTCAAGGCTGGGCACACCTGTCCATTAGAACCATTCTTCCTTCATATGTGTTCCTAGTTCTGATGACTCTGTGCAGATATTTGACCCCCTCCCTATTATATTTTGATTTAATTAGATTAGTGTTTTCCAAACAGCAGCCACTGGAGAACCACCTTAGAATGTTTGCCAGGACCAAGTGCCACCTTGGCTATTATTTAATCTTCATCTTTAAATCAACTTGATTTCCAAAAGAACATTTTATTCACTACCCCGGTGATTGAAAGTCTCTTTAAGCTTCTCCAAGGAGTCCCAGGAAAAATGATCCACCAGACTATTGATTCTTCATTAGAATTACATTTGTGTGTGGCTTAAATTGGTTTTAAAAGCCTCTTCTGTTTTCATTGTCTTATCAGATGCTGTGGTTCACATCAAACCAAGTCTTTAAAGGATGTGGTTTCTTAGAAGAGCTTTCTTTCCTAGAAAGACAAACCAACCGCTTAGACCATCATTAATTGCATAGGGCAAGACAAAAGAGGAAGTTTTAAATTCCTCCTGTGTTTCACCATCCCTCTTCAAAAATGAATATCAAAAAAGGAGGCTGGGAGGACTAGGGATGTGGCTCATTGGTAGAGGTTTTGTTCTAGAGAAGTTTGCATTCTCTAGAGGAAAACTTACCCCCACCCTATGATCACTATAGTGAACTACACAGGCCCTAGGTTCAATCCCTGGCAAAAAAAGAAAAAGAAAGAAATATCCTGAAGAGTACTATTGTAATACCCCATTTTTCTGCTACTTCTTCCCCCTCAGCACCTCAACACAGCTGTGAGAGTTCCAGACTTTCAGAGAGTGCTTAGTCTTAAACCTGGGCTCTGGGAAGAGAGGCAGATTGGGGACAGAGAGGACACAAAGGAAAAGAGAGCTGGGGTGGGCTGGAGAGGTAGAAAGATTCTAAGAGCCACAATTGAAGGGAAGAAGAAAGAGAGAAAAAATAGAAAAGCATTAATCTGAATTCCAGAAAAAGATAAAAGGACACAACACAGTGGAAGGCCAGAAAGAAGAAAAGGTCAGAAAAAGACCAAGGGAGGGAGACACAGGAATAAAGTAAGAAAGAACAAGGAAAAGTAGGGGAACAAGTTTCCTCTAACTGACCCCTCCTCAATGATCACCGTAGTAGTCTGAGTACCACTCAACTAAATAATCTGTGGGTTTTTTTGTTTTTTTTTTGTTTTTTTTTGGTTTTTTTGGTATCAGGATTGAACCCAGGGGTGCTTAACCACTGAGCCACATCCCAGCCCTTTTTATATTTTGAGATAGGGTCTCACTAAGTTGCTTAGGGCCTTGCTAAATTGCTGAGGTTGACTTTGAACTTGCAATCCTCCTGCTTCAGCCTCCCAAGCCAGTGGGATTATAAGGCATGTGCCACTGTGCTCTGACTAAATAGTCTTAGGGCAATAACAATTCTGTCCTATTCAAGTCAGTGGAGGTACCTGGCTGTCACTTCCCTCTACAGAACAGTGGGCTCTAGGGTAACTATGCATCTGTGTGTGTGTGTGTGTGTGTGTGTGTGTGTGTGTTTGAATGTGGTACTGAGGGTCAATCATGTATGCTAGGGAAGCAGTCTACCAAAGCTATTTCTCACAGCCCTTTATATTTTATTTATTTATTTTTTAACATTAAAATGGATTATTGTTTATTTTCTTTTTTATTAGTTACACATGACAGTACAATGATCTTGACAATTCATACATTTGAATCAAATATATAATTGAATCAAATGTATAATTAGGGTATAATTTCTCATTTTTCTGACTGTTCAGGTTGCAGAATCACATTGGTCATACAGTCACCTATATACATACAGCAATAATAATGTCTATTTTATTCTGCTTTATATTTTATTTTGAGACAGGTTTTCACTAAACTGCCAAGCTGGTGCCTCTGTGCCTGGCTCATGCCCCAGCTTATTTATTTATTTGTTTGTTTATTTATTTATTTTGCAGTTCTGGGGATGGAATCTAGAGCCTTGCACAGGTGAGGCAAGTGCTCTACCACTGAGCTATATCTCCAATTCCTCTTTTCAGGGAATGTTACAGTGCACAAATGAAAAAAACTGTATCTTAGAAAGGTGAAGTGTTTTGTCTAAGAAACCTCAGTGAGTCTATGGAGGAACTAGGACAAGGGCTGAGGTGTTCTGAGTGCTCAGTAGGTGCCAAGCTGTCTGGTTACTTTGGAACATTTAATTGATACTTACAACATTAGGTAGGGATTAATCATTTCATTTTTCACAATTTGCATAGAACCACAACTGCTCCTCAACTCCCTTAGGAAGGCAGCTTATTAGCTGTTTTCCTTCCTGAGGAGTAAAGCTTCCTGGACAGGAAGAGAAACTTCTCCCTTGATTCCAGGAAAAAATAAGTCCTCCTAGGGCTCCCACCTCACTCAGAGTCAAAACCAAAACCAAAGTCCAGGCTGGGGATGTAGCTCAGTGGTAGAATAAGACCCTAGTCAATCCTCATCACAAAAGAAAAGTATTTAGAGTGGCCTACAAGGCCATACCTGAGCTGACCTTGCAAAACCTCTCACATCTTATCTCCCCTCACCCAATCTCCACTAGGAGTACTGGCCTTCTGGGTTTTTGCAGTGCTTGGCTTCAGGAGCTTGTGCATGCTAGTCAGGTATTCTACCACTGAACTACATCCACAGCCCTAGATTATCATTCATTCAGGTTCTTAAATACACCAAACGCATCCTATCTCAGGGTTGTTTTGTTTTGTTTGTTTAGTGGTATTGCTAGTGGAGATTAAATTCAGGGCCTCCCACATGCTAGGCATCCACTCTACCACTAAGCTACATCATCCCCACTCTGATTCAGAGTGAGGTAGGAGCCATAGGAGTTTTTATTTTTTTAATTTTTCAGAGGAACCCGAGATTGAACCAAGGGGCACTTAACCACCGAGGTACATCCTCAGACATTTTTTTTTTGATACAGGGTCTCACTAAGTTGCTGAGTCTGACTTTGAACTTGCAATCCTCCTGCCCCATGCCCTGAGCCATTGAGATTACAGACATGTGCCATTGCACCTGCCCTGCCATGGGAGGTTTTTTAAATTATTATTATTATTATTATTTTTGAGAGAGAGAGAGAGAGAGAGAGGAGAGGGGGGATTTTTTAATATTTATTTAGTTTTCGGTGGACACAACATCTTTATTTTATTTTTATGTGGTGCTGAGGATCGAACCCAGCGCCCCGCACATGCCAGGCAAGCGCATTACCGCTTGAGCCACATCTCCAGCCCTTAAAATATTTTTTTCTGAATCACAGAAATTTTATTTTGAAACAGGATCTCCCTAAGTTTCCAAGGCTGGCCTCAAGCTTGTGATTCTCCTGCCTCAGCCTCCCAATTATCTGGGTTTACAGGTATGTGTTACCATGTCTCACCCATTCAGAATCTTCACACTTGCTTTTCTTTCTTCCTGACCTTCTTTTCCTCCAGATAACCACATTACTGATTCTTTATCTTTCCAGTCTCAGTTCAAATGCCACCTTTTTGAAGAGGACTTTTCCCCATTTATCTTATTTAATTTTCTCTCCTATACTCCACCTGCAAGTTCCACTGGATTGCACTTTTCCCATTATATTTTCTTCATATAATTTTTACTATCTAAACTCGTGTGTTTATTAAGTATCTGTCTTGCTCAATGGAACGTATGCTATTCAGAGCCAACACCATCTCTTTTTATATTGAATTTTTTTTAGTTGTCAATGGACTTTATTTTATTTATTTATATGCAGTATTGAGAATTGAACCAAGTGCCTCACACATGCTAGGCAAGTGCTGTACCACTGAGTCACATCCCCAGCCCTCATATCTGTCTTTTAAATATTATATCACCAGGGGCTGGGGATGTGGCTCAAGTGGTAGCATGCTCCTCTAGCATGCATGAAGCACTGGGTTCAATTCTCAGCACCACATAAAGATATTGTGTCCACCTAAAACTAAAAAATAAATATTTTTTAAAAAATATTATATCACCTAGAAGAGTAATTTCCCCAAATCTGGATAAACTTGTGCTGAATAAATTTTTGTTGAATGAATCTATGACTTTTCTTTAATAATCAGAAGTGCAGTCTCAGTTAAAGGGTGCTATGTAATAGACTCAAACCTACTGGGGAAGAAAATTCATATTTAGGGGACAGACTTAGGATATCTTCTCTGTGTGCTACATTCAAGCATAGAACACAAGTTATTTTCATTCTTGATCTGGAAGGGAAGGAAAAAAGGAAATTTTTTGATGGCATTGAAATTGCAATGAACAATCTCACTTCTAAAGTTTCTTTTATCATTGCATCGTTCAGTAAGAATTCAAAGTCCTAAGAGTGAGTCAAATTTCGGAAAATATATACCTTTATACCTTTATACCTATCTATAAAGACAGGTAAAGAAAAGATCTGGCCCCTCTGCTTTTGTAATAGGATCCACTAGTGGTGAGCAGGGGTTAGGAATTCCCCTTTTGCCAACACTACACACAGTGGAAAATATGAAATTGGATAGCTCAAAAAAACAACTGTTGCGTTTTTAGGCAATGAAGTGGGCGCCTCAGTCTGAAGCAATCACTTGACAATTTCTATGATGAAGTGAAAGGGACTGGTGAGGTCCTTAAAGGTACTGACTAGTATGCCCATCTTTACAGGATATGCAAAGCCAAAGCCAGATCAAATGTCAAAACTTATCAAGTGATATTTACATCCATTTGTGGGAAGCAAGAAGTCTAGAGTTGCCAGGCTTGCTGGCACATACCTGTAATCCCAGTGGCTTGGGAGGGTGAGGCAGAGAGACCACAAGTTCAAAGTCAGCCTCAGCAACTTAAAGAGGCCCTAAGCAACTTAGCAAGACCCTGTCTCAAAATAGAAATTAACAAGGGCTGGGGATGTGGCTCAGTGTTAAATTCCCCTGGGTTCAATTCCCAGCACCAAAAAAAAAAAAAAAAAAAAAAAAAGAAAGAAAGAAAGAAAAAAAAAGAAAAGAAATAAGAAAGAAATAAGAAGTGCACAGAGTTGTACAAAGTTGAAGATGGAGCTCATCTGTTTTTTTTTTTAATTAAAAAAAACAATTTGTTTTGGGTTGGAACTGTAGCTCAGTGGCAGAGCACTTGCCTAGCATTTGTGAGGCACTGGGTTTAATCCTCAGCACTGCATAAAAATAAACAAATCAAATAAAGGCATTCTGTCCCTCCACAATTACAAAAAAAAAAAAAAATTTAAAACACAATTTGTTTTAAAAATTTTTTAAGCTAGGAGCAGTGTCACACACTTCTAATCTCAGTGACTCTGAAGTTGAAGCAGGAGGATTGCAAGTTCAAGGCCATCCTGGGCAATATATTGAGAACCTGTCTCAAAAAAAAAAAAAAAAGAAAAGAAAAGGATGAGGGATATAGCACAGTGGTAAAACATCCCTGGATTCAATCTCCAGTAAAATTATTATTTAAAATCCTGAATCTCAGGCTAGGTGGTATAACTCAATGGTACACCACTTGACCTAGCATAGGCAAGGCTCTGGGTTTGGTACCCAGCACTGCATAGGACAGAAGTAGAAGGAGGAGGGTGGGGAGGAGGAGGAGGAGGAAGAGAAGGAGAAGAGGAAGAGGAAGAAGAGGAAGAAGAAGGAGGAGGGGGAGGAGGAGAAGGAGAAGAAAAGAAAGAGGGAAAGGTAGAAAAAAATCCCTGAACTCCAAAGACCCAGATTTGAATTGATTTGTTCAATTATTGTGCCAGACAGACCCTAAGATGAATCCTAAATTCCTGATATCCATGAATTTGTATGATCTCCTCTTGCTTCTAACCAATAGAAAATGACAAACCTATCACTTACTTCTAACCAACAGAATATGGCAAAGGTGATGAGTTATCAATAGTTTTTGAAATTTATTCAATTATATGATAATGATGAAGAGGAGGAGGATTAAATGGAGGGCCTCAATCATACTAGGCCAGTGCTCCATCACTGAACTATATATTTATTTATTTATTTATTTTGTATACTGGAAGGATCAAACCTAGTGGCACTCTACAACTGAGCTACATCTTCAACACATTTATTTATTTATTTGGTAGAGTTGAAAAACCTGTTCTTGTGGCTGGGGGTGTAGCTCAGTGGTAGAGCACTTGCCTAGCACGTTTAAGGCCCTGGGTTTCATCCCCAGCACTGAAAACAAAAGCTTTTGTTTTTCCCATTAAAAGGTCCTGGAACTGCTATTAAAAATCAAATGATCATGGATACATGGTTTTATTTCTGAATTTTAATTCTATTCCACTAATTTAGTTGTCTTTTTTAACATATTCTCTTGATTACTGAATCTCTGTAGTAATTTTGAAATCAGGGAGTTTGAGTCCTTTTACATTCCTTTTCCAGATCGTTTTGGCTATTTGACAGACCCTTTTAATTTTTTTTTTTTTTTGTACCAGGGATAGAATCAAGATGCACTTAACCACCATGTCACACCCCCAGCCCAGCCATTTATTTTTTTTTCAAAACAGGGTCTTGCTGAGTTGCTTAGGGCCTCACTAAATTGCTGAGGCTGACCTCCTGCCTTAACCTCCAGAGCCACTGGGATTACAGGTGTGTGCAACCATGCCCAGGTAGACCCTTTTAATTTTTAACATCCACAGCTTACATCATTCTCAGTAACCTGGAATTAGTTTGGACTTTTAGTAAGAACAATACGAGGAGGGGGGATAGTAGAGGATAGGAAAGGCAGCAGAATACAACAGACACTAGTATGGCAACATGTAAATCAATGGATGTATAACTGATATGATTCTGCAATCTGTATACGGGGTAAAAATGGGAGTTAATAACCCACTTGAATCAAAGTGTGAAATATGATATGTCAAGAACTACGTAATGTTTTGAACAACCAACAATAAAAAATTAAAAAAAAAGAACAATATGACTCCCATTATCTTAAAGCAGCTTGAGAAATATAATCATGTTAATTTCTTGTTACTGGAGATTAAACCCAGGGGTGCTTTACCACTGAGCTATACCCCAAGTCCTTCATTTTATGTTTTTTTTTTTTTTTTTTAATTTTGAAGCAGTGTTTCACTAAATTGCTGAGGCTGTCCTTGAAGATGCAATCCTCCTGCCTCAGCCTCCCAAGTAGTTGAGATTACAGGCATGTACCATTCCTGGTATAAGTGGCCTGTCAATTTCTATGAGTTCAAAAGTCTTCAGTTGCCTAGAAATACTAGCAAAGTGTTTTTAAAAGTCATTTCTTCCATATAGTTTTACAAATTGAAACATGGGGTTGCAAATTTTTTTTTTTCTGAAGACAACAGGATCAGTGGTTCAGATTTCATTTGCTTAAGGCTGCAGGGCGTTCAACCTGAATTCAATCAAAAGGTTTTGTATGAGCTACTTTGTTTTGAGGTAGCATTCTCATCTAGCAATGTGAGCTACAGTGAGACTTACATAAACAGTTCAGCTTACATTTTTCTACCTGTTTCCATAAAATGAAAATGGAATTGTCATGTTAAAGATCAGTCCATATTTCTCTTTTTTGGGGTACCAGATATTGAACTCAGGGGCACTTGACCTCTGAGCCACATCCCCAGCCCTATCTTGAATGTTATTTAGAGACAGGGTCTCAGTGAATTGCTTAGCGCCTTGTTTTTGCTGAGGCTGGCTTTGAACTCATGATCCTCTTGCCTCAACCTCCCAAGCCATTGGGATTACAGGTGTGCACCATCACGCTCAGCAATCAGGATCAGTCCATACTTTATGACACAATAATAAGAATAGCATTGCTATTAAATTTAGTTTTAAATTTTTTTGCAATGCTGGAGATTGAGCCCAGGGATTTGATGCTAAGCACATGTTTTACCACTGAGCTACTCCACCCAGTTCAATTTTTTTTTAAATTTCTAATTGAAAAATGTTTTCACATAATTATAGCTTAACATGCAATTATAAGAAATAATATAGACAAATCTCTTGTACACTTTGCCTAGTTCCCCCTAATAGTACCATTTGCAACACTATAGTATGACTACAAGTTGGAGCCAGCTTGGGCAATTTAACAAGAACCTATCACAAAATAAAATTTTAAAAAGGGCTAGAGATACAGCATAGTAATAGAACACCCTGGTGTTGACTCAAAAAGGAAAAGAAAGAAATTGATTAATTGGATTCCACTGAAATAAAGAACTACTGTTTACTTTTTGCAGTATTAAGACTGTAAAAAGGTAAGGAAGATATTTTTATACACTTTTCTGGGGGGTGCTGGGGATTGAACTCAGTCTTCTGCACATTAGGCAAGTGCTATCTATACTACTAAGTTGCATCCCCAGCCAAGAAATAATAATAATAATAATAATAATAATTATTATTATTATTATTATTATTATTATTATTTTGCTGTACTGGTGATTGAACCCAGAAACATCCTCAGCCACTTCTGTTGATTTTTTGAAGAGTTCTTCATCACGTTCTAGATGCTAGTTCTTTGTTGGATATATGGATGGAAAATATTTCTTTCCAGTTTGTAGCTTATCTTTTCATCCTCCAAATAGCAACTTTCAGAGGCCAAAGTTTTTAGTTTTGTTGCTATTCTTGCTTTGTTTTGTTTTTGCAGAGATAGGCAAGCACTCTGAGACTAAGGTAGATCTCCAATGCAATTTTTCAGTTTTTATTCAAATGTAGTGATTTTTTTTTTCTTTTTTGTATTGTGCTTTTGGTGTCACCTAAGATCTCTGCCAAGCCATAGGTCCCAAATATTTTCTACTGATTTTTCCTAAAAGTGTTACTGTTTTATGTTTTAAATTTAAATCTATGGGATTTAATATCAATTCCAAGTTAAATTTTCATATAAGGTTTAGGTTGATGCTCATATTTTGTCTATGGGTGTCCAATTGTTCCAGCACCTTTTGTTGAAGAACTATCCTCACTCCATTGAATTGGTTTTTGCTTCTTTGTCAAAAATAAATTGGGGAGGGGCTGGGGCTGTATCTCAGTGGTAAAGCACTTGCCTAGCACATGTGAGGCACTGGGTTTGATACTAGGCACCACATAAAAATAAATAAATAAAATAAAGGCTTGCAGTCTATCTACAACTACAAAAAAAAAAAAAAAAACTTTAAAAAAAATCAATTGGGCCTCGTTTGGTAGTGCATGCCTGTAATCCCAGTGACTTGGGAAGCTGAGGCAGGAGGATTTCAAGTTTGAGATTAAGTGATTAGATTCAGCCTCAGCAATTTAGTGAAAACTTGTCTCAAAACAGAAAGGGCTGAGGCTGAGGATATATAACCCAGTTGGGACTGTCAGGGTATAACACAGTTTGAGAACCCTTGCCCAGTATTTCCAAGCCCATGGGCTCCAACCCCAGCATCAAAATAAAAATAAATTAGGCATGTTTTTATGGGTCTCTATTCTGTTCCATTGATCTGTGTGCTTAGCCATCTGCCAGTACCACAGAATCCTGATTACTGTAGCTACACAAGATATTGAATTTGGGTAGGCCAATTCCTTCCACATTATTATTCTTCTTTGTCCAGATTGTTTAGCTCTTCTATGGTGTGTGCCATTTCACTTATACTTTGTTTTTATTTTTCCATATTTTTATTGGTGCATTATAGTTGTATATATGGTGAGATTTATTATTACATATTTGTACATGCACACAATATGACGATATAATTAGGCCAATATCTTTGTCCAGAATTTCTCTTTTCCCTTCCTTCCTCCCTCCCCCAGTCCCTTTCCTCTATTCTACTATTCTACCTTAGATCTTCATGGAATCCATCCCCACAACTTTCTTTTCCTTCTTCCTCACTACCTTCCACATAGGAGAGAAAACATTCAACCTTTGACTTTCTGGGTCTGGCTTATTTCACTTAGCATGATAGTCTCCAGTTCTATACATTTATCAGCAAATGCCATAATTTCATTCTTAATTATGGCTGTAAATTTCCATTGTGTATGTAGACCACATTTTCTTTATTCATTCATTCATTGATGGATACCTAGGTTGGTTCCATAGTTTGGCCATTGTGAATTGTGCTGCTATAACATGGATATGCATTTATTACTATAGTATGATGGTTTAAGTCTTTAGGATAAATACTGAGGAGTAGTACATAGCTGGGTCTTATGGTAGTTCCACACCTAGCCTTTTGAGGAACCTCTATACTGATTTCCATAGTGGTTATACTAATTTACATTCCTACCAACAGTGTAAAAGTGTTCCTTTTTCTCCACATCCTCTCCAGAATTTATTATTGTTTGTATTCTTGATGGCTATCATTCTGAGTAGAATGAGATGAAATCTCAGGATAATTTTGAATTGCATTTCCCTAATTGCTAATGATTTTGAACATTTTTTCATATATTTCACATACATTTTGTAATAAACTTGTTTTTGTCTATGTTGGGAGTTTGATAGGAATTGCATTATACCTATAATTAATTTTGGGAGAATTGACATCTTTACTTTGTTGAGTCTTCCAATCCATGAACATAGTAAAATGTTAGGATTTCTATTATACACGTGTGTGTGTGTGTGTGTGTGTGTGTGTGTGTGTGTGTGTGTGTTTGCTACTGGGGATTGAACCCAGATCTCTAATGTTAGTCAAATGCTCTACCACTGAGCTAAGTCCCGAATCCTTTTAAATTTAAGACAGGTCCTCACTAAATTACCAAGGCTGGTCTCGAATTTTCAATCCTCCTTCCTCAGCCTCCTGATTAGCTGAGGTTACAGGAGTACCACCACAACCAGCTTCATCACCATTTCATAATTCCTAGCATACAAATCCTGTGCACAGGCCAGGCATAGTCACACACTCCATAATCCCAGCAACTCTGGAGACTGAGGCAAGAGGATTGTAAGCTTAAGGCCATCCTCAGAAATTTTGAGACCCTGTCTCAAAAAAATTAAAAAGAGCTGGGGCTGAGTATGTAACTCAGTGGTAGTACACCCCTGAGTTCAATACCCAGTATGACCACCCCCTACATACACACACACACACACAATCTTTTACACACTTTGGAAGTGTAAACCTATTTAATTTTCCTTGGAATGATTATATTTAATATTGGATCTAATATTAGTTTTCTGTGTGTTTATTGTTAGTATATAGAAATGTGATTTTTTATTTGTTTTGGTTTAGCTTTTTTGTAGTTTCTGTGTGATTTTCTATGATAGGTGACTGTATCATCAATAAAATGGCAGGGGGCTGGTAGTTTCTCTTTATCAAGTTGAAGTAATTCTGCTCTATTTCTGGCTTTTGTGAGTTTTTTAAATAAATGGATGTTGCATTTTGTCTATTGCTTTTTCTGTGATAATTGAAATGTTCATATTATTTTTTCTTTATCTTGTTGACTTGGTGAGTTATATCAATTTACTTTATTTATTTATTTTGGGGATTGAACCCAGGGGCACTTAACCACTGGACCTCATCCCCAGCCCTTTTTTATGTTTTATTTAGACACAGGGTCTCACTGAGTTCCTTAGCACCTCACTTTTGCTGAGGCTGGCTTTGAAGTCACAATCCTCCTATCCCAGCCTCCTGAGCCACTGGGATTACAGGTGTGAGTCACCATGCCTGGATGATTTATTATCTTATTTTGAACCAACTTTGCATGCCTAGAAAAAGTTCACTGGGTCATGGTGTATAAATCTTTTTCATTCACAGTTGGTATAAGTTTATATTTGAGCAGAACTAGAGGACTTTTTAATTTTTTTTCCTTTTTGTGTTTGTTTTAATTCTCCAACTTGACTTCTTTCTTTCTTCCTTCCTTCCTTTGTTTTAACCCTCAGACTCTGGTCTCCACACTTACTTTTTGATTATTGTGCTTCTCTCACTTCAATTTTCTTATTCTAGTCCACCTGTATCCTAGTAAAGTTTAACAATGGCTCTCTAGAAAAAAAAATCTCTGATTTGCAGCATTTGCTGATTTATCTGATGTAAATATCCCCATCGTGATTAATTTCAAGCTAACAAGATGTCAATTAGCTTGCAAAATTCCTAACCTTTTAACAATCATCTTTCTTGAGAGCTGATTGGAGCCAGCTCCAGAAAACCACTGGCACAATTAAATCTTTGTACCATCCAGTTTGACCAGATCAGTTCCCTGATAAAACTTTTGAGGTATGCCGAAGATGGCTGCGCCGGGAGGAACAGAGTAAAGGTTGTGTCTTAAGCCCCGGCGTGTTAGAAAAACTGGGGAGGTACCGGCTGTTGGGAGGAGAGCAGCAGGGTCAAGATGGAAAACCATAAACCACATGTTACTATCAAGGAAAACTCAGTTTTTGATATCATAGCCAGAAAAATTGAACTACTACCAGAGGCAGAAAGGAATCTACTTGAACATGGATCCATGTATATTGGATTTAATGCTGCTCTCTGTGGCCTAATAAAATAGCAAGCAGTCTTTCTCCGTGTGTCTTGCATGTAACACAGGCCAGAATAGTAGTGCTCCCATTGTTGGCAGTGACTGCATCTTTTTTTTTTAATATTTATTTATTTATTCGGCAGACACAACATCTTTGTTTGTATGTGGTGCTGAGGATCGAACCCGGGCCGCACGCATGCCAGGCAAGCGTGCTACTGCTTGAGCCACATCCCCAGCCCCTGCATCTTTCAAAGGTTTGGTAAGTTTACCTTTGAGTACAGGTGATTTGAATTGTGAAACCTGTACCGTGGCACTGGGTGGACTTGTTGGTTTTGTTTTAGGAGGTCTGTACCCTGTTTTCCTGGCTATACCTGTAAATGGTGGCCTAGCAGCCAGGCATCAGTCAGCCCTGTTACCAGAGAAAGGAAACACATCAACTTACTGGATTAAAGTTTCTAAGCCTATCTTCAGAAAGATGTTATTTCCCATTTTCTTCAGACTATGTTTGCAGCATACCTTGGGTCTAGACAATATAAAGTACTTATAAAGGCCCTTCAGTTCCCTGAACCTGGCCTAGAAATTCACTGATTTTGAGCAAATGTATATACAAAATAAATTGTTAAGATAACCTATCTTTCTAATGTTAAAAATAAACATAGACTTGTAATTTAAAAAACTTTTGAATACTTCTCCTTCACCAACCAGGATAAAAAAGTTCTCAGTTGGTCTGAGTTGGGGGTGTAGCCCAGTGGTAGAGCCATTACTTAGCTTTGCAGGCTCTGGATTCCATCCCCAGAAATGAAAGGGCGGGGAGAGGGAAGGAGGGGAGGAGAGAGGAGGGGGAATGGAGGGAGAGGGAGAAAAGGAAAAACAACTAAAATTCTTTAACCTAGTATTCCCTTTTCTTTATGATTTAGCCACTACAGATTTCATCTGCCTCATTTCTCAACCTGCCATCCTAATGTCCCATTCATTTTCAGTGGCCCAACTTTCTTCCACACTTACCAGGTTGTTTCACTTATTTAGATCTTTTCTTTTGCTTCCCTCTGCAGCTGGTGAACACCTATTTATCTTTTCAAGGCTTGGCTGATGCCCTCAGGTGGAACTAGACATGCCTGTATTGATAGCCACTGAGACCACTATCTTAGCACCTGTAAGTCCTTGTCACATCTGTTCTTTTATCTTCCTTTCTCAGCTACCAACCTGTTAAGCTACTTGAGAATGGACAGAATCTCATTGTTATTTATCTCCCTAATGCCTCAGAGCACAGCCTGGTCTATAGATACCATTTAATAAATAGTTATTAGAGGAAAAATAGATTTGGACTAAGCCTTGAGGAGGAGTTAAGAGTTGGCTAGACCATCAAGAGAGAATTGTAGGTGAGAGAACAATGTGTGCAAATATACAAAGATATAAGCTCTCCAGCTCCTTAGAGGGCAAAGGGTGTGTATGCTCCTGGGAAGTTTTTAAATGTTCCTTTGATTAAATAGATGAAAAGGCTAATAGTGAACCTATTACATTGTGGACTTCAATTATGATTAATGGCAAAAAGCACTATGATGCTTTTCACTCCCTACTCCTGGGCTTATTTGCCGAAGGTACAAGAAGCATGCTGCTCTCTGATTAGGCAAAGTACAAATTCCCCCTCCCTTCTTCCTTTTTTTTTAAATCAATGATCCAAAAAGAAAGAAGGGGAAAAAAGGAAAAAAGGAGACAGAAAATAGAAAAAACAAACATAAATAAACAAAAAAGAAAAGAAAATCAATGATCCCTCCAACCAAGATTCCTTTTTATTTTTTGGTGTTGCTGGGAGTTGAATTCAGCGCTAGGCAAGCATTCTAAAACTGAACAACATCCCCAGGCCCCTTCCCAATACTTCTTAATGTAGATGGTGAGAAGTGGAAAGATTTAGGATATATTTTGAAAATAGATCTGGAAAGACTTGATGGATGTGACATAGAGTGCAAAGGAAAGTGAGATATCAAAGATGACACTTAAGCTTTTAATATGAACAACTGGAAGACTGGAGTTGTCATTAACCTAGCTGAATAAGACTGCAACTTAGTGAGGCCCTAAAGCAACTTAGTGAGAATCTGTCTCAAAATGAAAAAGGAGGGGGAGTTGGGATTGTGGCTCAGTGGTAGAGCGTTTACTAGCATGTGTGAAGGCACTGGGTTTGATTCTCAGCACCACATATAAAGAAATAAAATAAATGTCCATCAACAACTAAAAAAAAATTTTTTTTTAAATGAAAAAGGGGAGGGGCTTGCAAATTTGCTGAGGCTGACCTCAAATTTGTGATCCTCCTGCCTCAGGCTCATGAGTTGCTGGGATTACAGCAACTATCTTCAGAAAGATATTATTGCCCATTTTACTCCAGATTTATTTATTTGATTTTGGTATCAGGAATTGAATCCAGGGACACTTAACCACTGAGCCACATCACCAGCCTTTTTTGTGTTTTATTTTGAGACAAGGTCTTGCTAAATTGCTTAGGGCCTCACTAAGTAGCTGAGACTGACTTTGAACTTGCCATCCTCCTGCCTCAGCCTCCTGAGCTGCTGGTATTACAGGTGTGTACCATCATGTTCAGCTATTTATTTTTGAAACAGAGTCTCAGCACATTGCCCAGATTGGCCTAGAACTTGCAGAACTTCCACTCTGAAGTATCTGGAATTGTAGGCATGCACTACCACATCTGATTTACTAAATTTTCAAATCAAGAGGTTAGTGACTAGAGATTTGGCAGCAAATAACAATATGACAATTGATTGTACACAAGTAAAAAAAAAAGTGTATTTTGAGACTTATGCTGTATCACATACAAAGTCCAACCTCTGGCTTATTAATAAATTATAAACAAAGACAAAATTTTGAAAGAGAAATAAAAAAATATCTGGAAGGAGAGACACACACTTGTAATCCCAGTAATTTCAGAGGCTGAGGCAGGAGGACGAAAGTTCAAGGCCAGCCTCAACAATTTGGCAAGACCTATGTCAAAATAAAGTAAAAAGGGCTGGGGATGTAGCTCAGTGGAAAAGTAACCTTGGGTTTAATGAAAGAAAGAAAGGAAGGAACAAAGGAACGAAACCCTTGTATTCAGAAGCTAGCTCGACACTCAACAACTAGGCTATGATATTCTCCAATTTATATGTAAAAAAATCTCACAAAATGCCAACTTCAAACAAGTTTACTCTGAGACCATAATAAAATGGGACAAAGCAAGGTCATTTCATAATTTTGTCTAAGTATCTTGCCACTCACAAAATACCAAACACCCCCTTTCTTGGCCAAAATAAATTACTGCTACTTCTTTAACAATTACAGATCTATCCTCTTGATATCCCTCCTTCCTATTGACAAGATTTATTGAAAAATTCAATTTAGAATTGTCCCCCACTTCCTGCTAGTATTCAATCTAAATCAAACAACCATTTTCTTAGACACTGCAAAGGTGAAACTGAAATCCAGTAAAAGGTTATTTTTGACAGGATCTTACTGACACACTCCTTGATTCCTCATGGTGGGTATTCTCCCCTTGCTGCAATGAATAAAAAACCCAACTTGTTCAATTACACCTGTTACTGTTAGTCATTGGCTGGAAGGTCTTGACAAATTTTTATTTATTTATTAATATTTATTTATTATTTATTAATATTTATTTATTAAATATTTATTTATTTATTTATTTTTATTTGGGGGCCTTGGGGTTGAACTCAAGGGCACTTGAACACTGAGTTACTCTCCCAGTCCTTTTTTTTCTTTTTCTATTTTGAGACAGAATCTCACTAAGTTGCTGAGGGTATCTCTAAACCGCTGAGGCTGGCCTGAGACATCTATCTAGAATATCCTCTCTCTCTCTCTCTCTCTCTCTCTCTCTCTCACACACACACACACACACATACACACACACACACACAC
Organism: Marmota flaviventris; assembly: GCF_047511675.1. Lineage (NCBI taxonomy): Eukaryota > Metazoa > Chordata > Mammalia > Rodentia > Sciuridae > Marmota > Marmota flaviventris. Next base: position 46,222,632 of record NC_092518.1, on the reverse strand, counting down.
ACACACATTTCTTTCTCTGAATTGCTCACCCCAGAAGAAGTTGATTGTGTGCCATGAGGCAAATCTATGGATAGATATTCATGACAAGACACCAAGGTCATCAACTGCCACATAAGCAAGTTTGTAAGTGGATTTTCCCCTCATTCAAGCCTTCAGATAAGACCCCAGCCTCAACCAACACCTTAATTGCAATTGCATGACAGATTCTGAATCAGAAGCTAAAAGACATTTGGAATTCTGACCCACAGACACTGCGAAATAAAAGTTTGTTTTCTTGGGGCTGGGAAATAGTTCAGTAGAGCATTTCCTAACATGTGTGAGGCCTGTGTAAGGCCCATCTCCATTACTGCCCTGCCCCAAATTCTCTAATATGTGGATGTTAATTCACAATAAGGCAGGGGGCACTAGGGAAGAACAGATTAGGTAGAGGGTCACAATGGAATATTACTCAGCATTAAAAGAGAATACAATTATGACATGTGTAGGTTACGGATGAAGCTGGAAACTATCAGGCTAAGTGAAATAAGCCAGTCCCAAAAAAACAAAGGCCAAATGTTTTCTCTTATATGTGGATGCTGATCCATAATGGAGTAGGAAATGCAAGGGAAGAATAGAGAAACTTTGAACTGGGCAGCGGGTAGTAAGGGGAAGGGATGGGGAATGGGGGTAGAAAAGATGGACATCATTATCCTAGGTACATGTCTGATTGGCACCCTGATCTCAGATTTCCTACTTCCAGAACTTTAAGAAATAAATTTATGTTGTTTAAGTTTAAAAAAAAAAAAGATTAGGTAGAGGGAAGTGATGGGAGTGGAGGGGAGGGGATGATGTGGGGATAGGAAAGATAGTAGAGTAAGATAGTAGAATGAAACAGACATTATTACTGTATGTATATATGTGACTACATGACCAATGATTCTGCAACATGTACACTCAGAAAAATGAGAAATTATATCCCATCTATGTATGATATATCAAAGTGTATAAATGATTCTACTGTCATATATAACTAATTAAAACAGATTTAAAAATTTAAAAAGAAGTTTTTTTGTCTTAAACCACTAAATCTTTAGGTAGTTTGTTACTTATTGTTAAATATTCATTAAAAGATATGTAATTAAGGCTGGGGTTGTGGCTCAGTGGCAGAGTACTTGCCTCATACATGTGAGGCACTGGGTTTGATCCTTAGCACCACATAAAAATAAATAAAAACAAAATAAAGATATTGTGTCCATTTATAACTAAAAATATATTTTTTAAAAAAGACATGTAATTTCCAGTGACTTGGGAGGCTGAGGCAGGAGTATCACAAGTTTGAGGCCAACCTCGGCAACTTAGTGAGACCCTGTCTCAAAATAAAAAGGGCAAAGGGCTGGTGATGTAGCTCAGTGGTTAAGTACCCCTTGTTTCAATCATCCCTGGTACCAAAAAATAAAGTCTTATAATTAAAGTGAAATCATAAAGCTCTAATCTGGGAGATAATATTTTCAATATACATGTTGACAAAAAGACTGATATCCAGAATATAAATCAAGAACTCTCACAAATCAAAATGGGAAAAAAAATGACTGAACAGAAAACTGGCAAAGGATAAGAACAGGCATTTCACAGAGTAGAAAACACAAATGTCATATAAACATATGAAAGGATATCATCTGCATTAGTAATAAGAACTATGAAAAATAAGACCTAAATGAGGCACTACATTTTTACTCATTAGGATGCCAAAGGCTTGAAAGTCCGCTTGTGCAAAAGGATAGAAAGCACATTATTTAAATACTACTGGTGGGAATGTAAATTAGCACAAATTTCAGAAACATTTTGACATTATTTAAGTAATATAGGTGGTCATTCCCATATTCTTAACCTACTACTCCAATCTTAGGTATAAGTTCTGGAAAATGTCTTTCATTTGTGCCCTATGAGACATGTTCATAATAATAGTATTTGTGATATAAAAAAATACAATCTAAATATCCATTGAGAGAAAAATAAATTGTTATATGTGCACATTCTTTTAAAAAGAATGGACTAAGTTCCATATAACAAAATGGATGAATCTTGGGAACATATTAAGAGTAAGATGCAAAAGGCTACATAGATGAGTCAAGTGTGGCAGCACACACCTATATTCCCAGCAACTCGGGAGGCAAAGACAAGAGGATCACAAGTTTGAGGCAGACCTCAACAAATTAGGCCCTGTGTCAAAAAACAAAATAAAAAGGACTAGGGCTGTAGCTCAGTCACAGAGTGGCCCTGGTATTAGAGTTATGAACCACTATTCCCAGGGGCAATATAACTTTTTTTGGTAGTGTGGATTGAACACAAGGGGTACTTTACCACTGAGCTATATCCCCAGCCCTTTTTATTTTAGTATTTTTTAAATTTTGGGACAGGTTTTTGCTAAATTGCTTAGGGTTTCACTAAGTTGTTGAGGCTGGCCACAATTTTGCCATCCTCCTGCTTCAGCCTCCCCAGTTACTGGGATTACAGGCATGTACCACCATGCCCAGTGGCAATATAACTTAAAAAATGATAAGTATACAATTTAAATTAGTGGTTAGCTATATGGGAAGTAGTAGCCAATACTTTCAAACAAATATAAGTTAATGGTCATGTTCTGGTTTTAAAATTTGGCTGTAGGATCATGGGTTTTTATTTTATTATTAAGCTTTATAACTTAAATATAACTTAGAAATATTTTTCTGTGTGTATTACTTGATTTTAAAATTTAAATTTTTTAAAATTTTTATTTTTTTAACTTTTAAAATTTGTTCTAATTAGTTATACATGATAGTAGAATTCATTTTGACACATTATACATAAATGAGGTACAATTTCTCATTATTCTGGTTGTACATGATGTATAATCACACTGGTAATGTATTCATATATGCACATAGGGTAATAATGTCTATTCATTTTACCTTTCTTCCTACCCCCACACCCCTCCCTTCCCTTCATTCCCCTCTTCTTAGTCCAAAGTACCTCTATTATTCCCTAGCCCTCCCCCCACACCTTATTTTAAACTTAAAAAATATGTGGGGCTGGGACTGTAGTTCAGTGGTATAGCACTTGCCTAGAATTTATGAAGTCCTGGGTTGGATCCCACAAAAAAAGAGGAGTACTTATAACTTTTTAATTATGGAAATTAAGAGCATTTTTTTACATCTAAAGAAAGCAATTAAATTCATTTTGTATTAATAGAAAGGAAAAATACAGGAGGAAGAAATGTTTGATGAGCTCCTTAGAGGATCAACAGAAGGAGTACAATTCAGGGAAAAAGAAAAAAAAAACCCTTCCATTTTAAACCTTGTTATTATTTTAATCCTAGATCATTCAGGAAGCTATGCTGGATAAAACTAGAATTTATTAAGAAGATTATACTGGGGCTGGGGATGTGGCTCAAGCGGTAGCGCGCTCTTCTGGCATGGGTGCGGCCCAGGTTTGATCCTCAGCACCACATACAAAGATGTGTCTGCCGAAAACTAAAATGTAAATAAAATATTAAAAAAAAAAAGAAGATTATACTTTCACCTGCAGTTCACATCAAGTAATTTCCATCAATGTTTGCTGTCTACATCTTTAAATAGTGTTTAATGCTCCCCTTTCTCAGTTCGACCTCAAACTTCAGAAACTTCCATATAGCGAAGTAGATACATTTACTTTAGCTGGGGCCACAGGTGTTGAGTGGGTCAACCACAGTTATACTCTTGGGGCTCTCCTAACTTGTTCTGGGATCTTATGTAATGCCCAAACTTCAGAAGGTGTTAAGGGGGGTCATTTGCACCCATTGTTTACGTGGCATCTTTAGACTGGCAGACTTTCTGTGACTTCTCTGCCAAACTTGAACACAGAGATCTCTTATAATATTTGTCTACTCCAGGCCTTGCATTCTTGTCCCGCAGATTCTCGAAGCAACTATCTCTCTCTTGAGTCTCATCAGGAAGCTGTGGGAAGCAAGCCCCAGGTCCAAGCTGACTTCTCCCCAACCCTACAATCTAAGGGAAATTTCTTTGTTTTGTATTGTCTTAGCAGTGCTGGGGATCAAACTCAGTGTCTCCAGAATACAAGGAAAGCACTCTACCACTGAGCTACATCCTTAGGCTTTTTTTCATAGTGGCTTTAATTTTTGTTTGTCTGTTTTGCTTTGTTTGCAATCCTGGGGACCCCCAGCCAAGGACATCTCTTTTTAATCTGATGGAAACCCCATTCTTCTTCAAACCCAATTCTTCTTAATGAACTTAGAAAAGAGAAGCTCAACAAGGCCTTGTGGTGAAGGCCTGTAAATCCCAGGTACACAGGAGGCTCAGGCAGGAGGATCACAAGATCAAGGCCAGCCTGGGCAATTTAGGGAGACCCTGTCTCAAAACTTATAAAAAATTTAAAAATTTAAAAGGACTGGGAGGGGGTTGCAGTTGTAAATTGCTTGCCTAGCATGTGTGAGGCACTAGGTTCCATCCTCAGTGCCATATAAAAATAAATAAATAAAGATATCATGTCCATCTACAACTAAATTTTTTTTTAAAAAAAGGGCTGGGAGGGTAGTTTAGTGGTAGAGTATTTAGCTAGCATGCGTGAGGCCCTGGGCTAAATATCCCTAGCAAAATAATGATACAGAGAAACAGAGGGGGTGGCACTAATTCAAGTATCTTGCAGGCTAGCCTGCTTTCATCTTGGCCGTGTACTTCCTAGAAGGCAATGAAGCACAGAATTTGCTATCTGGTAGAAAAGTAGAAAAGGAAAACAGTAAAATACAGGAAAGAAAAAAACCTAATATTTCAAAATATTACCTCAAGATAAGCAAAGATGTTTTTTTTAAATGGAACGCCAAAAAAAAATGCAAACCATAAGAGTAAAGAAATTGATATATTAAGCCGAGCATAGTGGCACATGAATGCAACCCATGCAGCTGGGGAGGCTAAGGCAGGAGGATCACAAGTTTGAAGACAATCTAGACAACTTAGTGAGAATTTATATCAAAATAAAAAATAAAAAGGGCTTGGAATATAGCTCAGTGGTAGAACACCATTCTGGGTTCAATCTTTAGAAAAAAAAGAGAAGAAAAATTGAAAAAATAAAATAAATAGATGAGTTGGATTCCACTGAAAGAACTGCTGTTTACCAAAACTCTGTTAAACTGGTCACAGTGACACATGCCTATAACCCCAGCAATTGGGGACTTTAATTTATAAGGATCACAAGTTCAAGGCCAACCTCAGCAATTTATTGAGATCCTCAGCAACTTAGCCAGACCCTGTCTCAAAATAAAAAAGAACTGGAGATGTAGTGACCCTGGGTTCAATCTCCAGTACTAAAACCAAAACCAAACCAAGACAGTAAAAAAGCAAGGAAGTTATTTTTCTAGATTCCTTTTTTGGTGCTGAAGATTGAACTCAGTGTCTTCTGCATGCAGAAAAAAATGCTCTACCATTGAGGTACACTACTAGCTAAGAGTATATATATATATATATATATATATATATATATATATATATATATATATATATATATATATATATATATATATATATCTCCCCCCCAGTATGGCTGAGATGGAAAAGACTTAGAAAATCCTGATGGGAGGAACATAAAATGGTTCAACCATTTTGGATTTGATTTGTTTTTCTTTGTACTGGGATTGAACCTGGGGTTGCTCTACCACTGAGCTATATCCCTAGCCCTTATTTTTTTGAGACAGGGTCTTGGTAAATTGTCCAGGCTGGCCTTGAACTTGTGATCACTCCTGCCTTAGCTTCCTGAGTCACTGGAATTACAGACATACACCACCACATCTAGCACTACAACTACTTAGAAAACTGGCAATAAACACTAAACATATGTGTACTCTGTGGCCCAGTAATTCTACTTGGACATATATAGCCAAGAGAAATGCACAATATGTTCATTAATAGATACATAAAAGAATATTTATGACAACACTACCTATAATAGAACAAAATGGAAACTACCCAAATGCTCAATTACAATAAAACAGATAAAGTGTTCCATACAATGGAATAACATACAATGAGAATGAATAAACTATTTCTACATGAAACAGTGTGGAAGATGCAATGTTGAATGAAAGAATCCAGGCATGAGTATATTCTATAGAATTCAATTTATATAAAGTTTTAAAAGAGGCAAACTTAACCTTTAGTCTTAGAAATTAAGATATAGGGGATACCTTTGAGATGAGTAGTGACTGGGATGGCACAGGATGAGGCCTTCTGGGGGACCAATCTTGTTCTGTTTTAGGATTGTTGCCAAAAGCTCTATCCTTGTCCCTGAGGCCAATCCAATAATGAGGACACAGTTTTGAGAAAAATGAATAAGAAGTTTTATTGTTTTGCTAGCAAAGGAGAAACACAGAGGACTCCTGTCCCAAAGGCTGTGATTCTGCCCATCAGCAGGAACGTAGGGGGTGGGGGTAGAAGGGGTTAAAGAGGTGACTCAAGGGCTACATTCCACATGTTCTGTCTGGAGTTGTAATTCACTTGTTTATTTGGGAGATAGTCCATTCTGAGATCTTTGGTACCATCCCCAAAGTCTGAATTACTTTATTCCTATGGTGGATGTGTACTCAGGGACAGATAAATCTGCTTAGCTGGGTGCGGTGGTACACGCCTATAATACCAGTGACTCAGGGGGCTGAGGCAGGAGGATTGCAAGTTCAAAGCCAGCCTCAGCAAAAGCAAGGCACTAAGCAACTCAGTGAGACCCTGTCTCTATATAAAATACCAAATAATGCTGGGGATGTGGCTTAGTGGTTAAGTGCCCCTGGGTTCAATCCCTAGTACCCCCAAAACCAACAACAAAAAATCAACTTCCTAGGATGGGGAAGAAAGGTAATCCTGTTTCCCCTGAGACTGCAGAGGGGCAGAAATTAGAGAGGATCAGGGAGAGAGGAAGAGAAAGAAATATGTCCATTTTAAAAATAAGTTCTAGTGTCAGAGCAGTAAGGGTTATATTCAAAGTATAAAGTGGACCACTGTTACAGGATCTGGGTTCTGCTTACATAAGTATGCTCTCTTAATATTCATTGAGCTCTACAATTGAGATTTGTGCACTTTTCTATATGTATATAATAGTTCATAAAAACTTTTTCTAGGAACTAGAGGTGTAGCTCAGTGGTAGAGTGTAGGTGTCTCCAAAAGGAAAGCGAGTAACCGGGAGACAGGCTAGGGAGAAATGAAAGACGGAAACCAGGCAGAGATACACATGAGAGTTTTTCAGAGCTGACAAATAAAGGCTATCTCTTCATAGACAGAGAGAGGCAATACAGGCTTGAGTTCTGTGACTTTTATGGGGAGAGGCTCAGGGATTAGAGCTGGGTGGGTCCTAATGCAGCAGTTAAGGGTTGGGTTGGTATGAGGGAGTGGTGAGCCTTTCTCAGAAATGCCCTTGGGCAGGAAAGCTAAACTTTTTCTTAAGATGGCCATCCAGATGCTAAGCAAGAACCTCATAGTCCCCCATTTTTTTGTTTGCTGTTGGGCCCATTAAGGGACAGGGGCATAGACCAATTTTCTGTAGCTTCTTCCTGCTGGGAAGGGGTGGCATCTGGATCCTTGTTAGGGGTGCGGGGTGTCATTGAGGCAATGGTGATGGTCAGGAGGTGCCGTGCAATGCTGACTCCAGATGGCCCAGTTTTGGTGAGGGGTTGGGAGTCCTGTAACAAATGCTTGTTCATGATTTGGTTAGAGATCCTTTGAATCTGATCTTGAATAAATCTAATGATGCAGGGGGCAAGCATTAACAGAAGGCCTATGACTAGGAGAGAGGTCAGGAAAGGAAGTACCCACTGGAGAAGGGGGGCGGTTACTTAGCTGCCATCCCTTCAGTTCCAATGGCAGTGGGAAGCTTTGAGGCCTGAAGGAGATTGGAGATAAAGGGGGTATTAGTAATTGAAGTTCCCTTGGTGGTAAGGAATCCGTGCTCCTTCCAAATAGCAGAGTGGGAGAGAAGTATGTGGAAAGCGTATTTAGAGTCAGTGTAGACATCGAGGGAGGCTCCCTTTGCCAAAGTGAAGGCTCTGATGAGGACAACAAGTTCAGCCTGCTGACTGGATGTATTATTGGGGAGGGGAGCCACTTCCACAACCGAGGTTAGAGAGACTATAGCATGCCCTGCCTGAGGAACTCCCTCCTGAAGGAAGGAGGAGCCATCTGTGAACCATGTGTATGTTGCCTGGAGAAAGGGGCCTTCCTGGGTGTAGGAGGGATGTGGAAGAAGCTCCTCTAGAGTTTCAATGCATGAATCTGTAAGAGGAGAGGTGGAGAGTCCTGAGGAGCAGGGATGAGAGTAGCAGGGTTTAAAGGTGAGCTCATGTGGAAAGTAAGACTGGGATCTTCCCACCAAGGAAACCTGTGGAGATAAAAGGAATGGAAACCCTTGAAGGTAAGGAGTTCCTTTAGGGGATGGGGAGCCAGGATGGTGAGTGGGGCCCAAAGGGAGTTTCTTTGATTCGGTAATGAGTAGAGAGGCTATGGCCAACATTCCTTCATAGGCAAGGGGACCATCCCTGAGCAGTAGGGTCAAGACCCTTTGATAGATAAGCCACAGGGGCAAAGGTTGGCTCCAGCATGTGTCTGAGGACCCCTAGAGCAAATCCCTGCTTTTCAGTCATGTAAAGGTGAAATGGGCATGTGAGATCAGGGAGATGGAGAGCAGGGGCCTGGAGGAGGGCCTGCTGGAGCCTGGTGACAGAGTGCAATAGTGGTTCAGAGAGTGGGCCCCAGGCCACATCATATAGATGCTTAGCCAATATTCAGTAGTTAGAAATCGAAGCTCTAGGGGCTGGGGATGTGGCTCAAGCGGTAGCGCGCTCGCCTGGCATGCGTGCGGCCCGGGTTCGGTCCTCAGCACCACATACAAACAAAGATGTTGTGTCTGCTGAAAACTAAATAAATAAATAAATAAATAAAAGAAATCGAAGCTCTAAGGAATCCTGCCATGCCTAGAAAGGAGAGAATTTCTACTTTATTAGAGGATGTTGGTAATATTAGCAATAAGGCCCTTTCTATCAACCGTAATGGCTTTGTGTGTAGAGGTCAGGAGGAGGCCTAGGTATGTTACCATTGCCAAGGAAAGCTGTACCTTGGATGGAGAAATCCTATAGCCATGGGCAGAAAGGAAGTTAAGAAGTTTATAGGTGTCCTGATGACTGACCTCAAAGGAGGGACTGCAAAGAAGGAGGTCATCAACATACTGCAGCACCATAGACTGAATGAGATGTATGGATGCTAATTCCTTAGCCAAGGCCTATCCGAAGATATGAGGGCTGTCTCACAACCCTTGGGGGAGAACTGTCCACATCATCTGAGTGGAGTTATAAGACTCAGGGTCTGTCCATGTAAAAGGCAAAAATGTCTTGAGAGTCAGAATGGAGGAGAGTAGAGAAGAAGGCATCGTTCAGGTTTAGTACTGAGAAGTAAGAGGTCCTGGAAGGAATGGTGGAGAGAAGGGTATAAGGATTGGTTACCACGGGATGGATTGGGACAACTGCAGAGTTGATGGGATGGAGGTCTTGGATCAAGCGGTAGGAACCATTTGTCTTTTTTACTGCCAAGATGGGGGTGTTATAAGGGGAATGAGTAGGTCTAAGGAATCCTTTTGTAAGAGGTCTTGAATGATAGGCTATAAGTCTAGGAGTTTTTGTTGGGAGAGCGGGTATTATGATTGGGCCAGAAAATGGAGGGGGCTCTTTGAAATGGATGTGAGTGGGCTCATGGTGTGAGGTGATAGAAAGACTTGAAACATCCCAGACAGTAGGGTCCACCTTGGAAAGGGTTAATGGGAAGGCACTGGCAGACAGAATAAGGGATGGTCCTAAGGTAAGTAAGGGTGAGGATCAGAGGAGTGGCAGGGGAGTCTGGATGGAAGCGTGTATGAGGGGAGAAGGAAAGCATAGCCCCCAACTTTGTAAGGATGTCTCTTCCCATAGGGGGGACAGGGCACTGTGGAATGACCAAAAGGAAAGTGAGCAAAAATTAGGGAGTCAAAAGCCCAATCAAGGCTGGGTGTCTGTAAGGGTTGGTAAGGTTTACCCTCTACCCCAACAATAGAGGTCATAGAATGAGTAGTAGGCCCCCAGAACTCCTTGAGGATTGAATTTGTAGCCCCAGTGTCTAGGAGGAAGGAGACAGGCTTATCTGAAGTACACGGAGTTACCCTGGGTTCCCATGGAGTGATGGTAGTGATGGGGATCTGGGCCTCATCAGTTCTCTGCAGCCAGTCCTAGGAGTTGAAAAGGGGAACCAGAAGGGCCGGATGGCTGGGGGCCACTATAGGCTCGGGGGACAGTCAACTGCTCAGTGTCCCATCTGATGGCATTCAGGACAAGGTCCCAGAGGCTTGCAAGACTTAGGAAATGTACAAGCCTAGTGACCCATCTGACCCCATTTAAAACAGGATCTGGGTGTTCCCGAGGGATGCTTCTGTGGGCTAGTGGGACCATGGACAGATGCTAAGGCCGGATGGACAGCTTGAGTGAGCATATGATGTTTCTGCTTCCAGGCCTTCTGGTCTCTCTTGTTATACACCTTAAAGGCCAATTCCAGAACCTCAGCTTGGGGAATTAGGGGCCCCCTCTCAAGGTGCCTTAGTTTGGCTTTAATATTGGGGAAACTCTGGGAGAAAAAGTAGGTCATTAGTAGTTGTCTCCCATCTGGAGTGTCAGGGTCCAGATTAGTATATTGTAATACAGCCTTGGTCAGGTGGTCTAGAAATGTTGAAGGGTTTTCATTCTTATCTTAGAAGATTTCCTGGAGCCTTTCATAATTGATAGCCTAAAGGGCTGCCTTTTTAAGTCCTGCCATGAGGCAAGTAACGAATTGGTTTCTACTAGTTACTCCTCCAGGCTAATTACAATCCAAATTGGGGTCCTGATCAGGGACCACTTCAATGCCAATTGGATGGGCAGGGAGGTCTGATGTACCTCATCAGCATAATTTCTAGCTTTCTCCCACACTTGCCTGTGCTCCTCAGGCAGGAGGGTGTTAGACAAAATCATATGGATATGGACATCATGGAAGGTCAAATTATATGACTGAGTCAGATATTGAAACTCTTGGATCTTATGTGGTGGGACTTAAAGTATAGGACCCAAGCCACTTTTCTATCTGTGAAAGATCTGACAAAGAGAAAGACACATGAACCCAGATTACACCATCAACCCCAGCCAACTCGCATAGAGGACACAGAGATATGGATTGGGCAGTGACAGCCCATGAGCGTGTGGCAGGAGGAGAAAAGGGTGGAGGGGCCGAGGGGACAGTTGCTGCAGCGGCTTCATTAGAAAGAGAATTGTGGTATGGTGGGGGCTCATCTGCTGGGTCGAAGGAGAAGGAGTCCTGGGTAGGATCTTCTGTCCCTTTGGAAGCAGGTGTAGGGGAGGTGAGAGCTAAGAGGACTTGTGCAGAAGAGCAAGAGTTGCAGAGAGAGGGCTTAGAATGTAGAAAGGAGAAGGCCTGAATATATGATGTCTCTTTCCATTTTCCTGAATGCTCACAATAGTTGAAAAGATCCCTGATAATATTGGGATCTAGAGTGTTGTTAAGCAGCCATTTAGAGTCATTATCCAAAGGATATTGAGGCCAGATGTGATTGCACAAGTGAATAAGTTTGGGGGGGTTTAAATCCAGGGTGAGAGAGAGACCCTAGGTTATCCAGGAGGCAGCCTAGGGGACTATGGGAAAGAATTGATAAGAAGCCACCCATGGTGAGACGTAGGAGGTGAGTTTAGAGGTGGGGCATCCCCAGTCTCTGCCATGTACAAATATCTTTTTCTTCTTTCTTTCTTTCTCAAGCTTTTAAAGTAAGTCTAGTTTCTTCAAAATCTTTTTAAATGGCATTTTACAACTTTTTACTTTACCACACAGAGATTATCTCATCTAGAAACATTTTTTAACCTTCCATATTAAAATATATTTCCACATCTTGAATCTTTTAATATCTCTTTTCTAGCCGTTAACCCTTTTTATAAATTTACATTGTGAAACAACTCTTATAAAATTTCTGATTTAAACAAATTACTCCACTTTAATAAGATGAAATACTTTCATGTTTTTTATGATACTATAATACTATAATTGAAACCCAATTGAAAATTTTTCTACTCTTTGTATATAAATTACACATGATTGGGCTGGGGATGTGGCTCAAGTGGTAGCGCGCTCGCCTGGCATGCGTGCGGCCCGGGTTCAATCCTCAGCACCACATAAAAACAAAGATGTTGTGTCCGCCAAAAAAACTAAAAAAAAATAAATAAATAAATTTAAAAAAATAAATTACACATGATAGAATCTTAACTCTTAGTAACCTTATTTTAGCAAAGACACAGACACAAAGCAATATTAAACATTTTTCCATTCACCAATTTATGAAAACACACATACTGTTTAAATACATTACCTTATGTAACTTAATAAGTAAAGAGTACTTGATTTTATATTTAGTGATTGATATTTTAACACTTTAGCTTTGTAAATTAATCAGATGTCTGTAAAAACCAAGATCTTAGACAAATGTAGTAAACAGAACTAGCCATCTCTTTCTTGTTGAAGAAAAATCCTTCTACAGGATACCATGATGGTCCCATTGATATACTTAATAACTCGTCTTTAAAAAACCATGGGCTACATATTTGTATTGTATCAACATATGTCCTAACTGTTCTTGGTCTTACTGGGGTGCCTCTTTCCTCTAACAATTTCTCTTCCTCGGGGGTGAACAACTTCAAACTTTGAGCCAACCATTTTCCCCAGTTTGCCCGAGAATGTTCTAGGGACAGGCAACTTGAAATAAAAACAAAATAAATCAAAACAAGAACACATTGTTTTTTGAAATGGTCACCCATTCTCTCGCCTTCCCTCAGGGGCGAGCAATTTCACTTACCTCCAAGCTTTAGACGTTCCCCGCACGGACCACCAAATGCCGCAGTCTGGCTGGGCACAAAATCATGAGCCACTCACAGCCTTGTAGATTCAAACAGCAATTCTTTATTCCCGAACTCACACCGGCACTCTACAAGCACGTTCTGGGCAAAATCCACACTCTCCATCGGGCTCTGAATCCCAAATACTCTCTGAATCCCGCGAGAACTCAACGGGAACTCAAGGCGCCTGAGGCAGCAGGATACGCCCTATTCCCAGCAGGAATCACCTTAAACCTGGAACCGCCCTAAACCCTGATCCGCCCTAAACCCTGATCCACCCTAAACCCGGATCCACCCTGGTCCTTGAGCAAGGTCACCTTTCATGCAAAGTCACTGCAAAAGACCTGGGTCCACAATGGAGAGTCCTTCCTCTAAGCAACATGGGGTAGGCTGACAAGGAAATTGCCATGTGTTGTACATACTTAGCTACGGCTCTCAGCATAGATTCACCTAGTCCAGAGGACGGTTATGCTCAGGGGGTCATCACTACCGCTGGGTAATCATTGGTGCAGGAGTCCATAGAGGTACTTGGGCACCTGGCAGGGACTATGTAGTAGGGGCAGAAACCCATAAAAGGGGCAGAAGCCATAGAGATTAACCCAAGGCAGAGAGGTCTCACCAGGAGCAACATCCCAATCATCCTCGGTGGTTTATTTCTCAAAACCCAGGACCCAAAAAAAAGACCATCTACAGACTCAGTTGACAGTAGGGATCAGCCATCACTGTCAAAGCTGTGGTCGTGGCTGCCTCCAACCACATGGTAACCCTGGGAGTGCCAAACGATCAACAGTCCTTCCTGGGACCCATAGGTCGCTTAGGTCAACCAGAGACAGGGGTCTTACCTGAAATGTCCAGTGGTGGATGCAGAGAGGGCATTCGGCAGAATGGAGAGCCTGATCCCATAATGGAATCCATATCAGGGCCCAGAGGTGCTCAGTGATCCTTGAAGAGAGGAGCAGGCACACCGGGGAACGTGATCACGGGTTTTGGCACCAAAATGAAGGGAAAGCAAGGAAGGAGAAACGGGTAACCGAGAATGAAAGAGGGAGACCAGGCAGAGATACACATGAGAGTTTATTTGTCAGAGCTGACAAATAAAGACCATGTCTCTATAGGAGAGAAAGGCAACACAGGCTTGAGTTCTGGGACTTTTATGGGGGGGTCTCAGGAATCAGAGCCGGGCAGGTCCTAATGCAGGTTGTTAAGGGTTGGGTTGGTATGAGGGAGTGGTGAGCCTTTCTCAGAAAGGCCCTTGGGTGGGAAAGCAAAACTTTTTCCTTAAAATGGGGACTGTCACTTAAGATGGCCATCCAGATGCTAAGCAAGGACCTTATAGAAGGTCCTCAGTTTAATCCCTAGCACCAAAACTAAATAAATGAATAAATAAATGCCAATGTGTGTTTAAACAATTAATAAGAAAAAGAAGTAAAATAGGGGCTGGGGATCATTAGTAGAGCTCTCGCCTAGCATCTGCGAGGCACGGGGTTCGATCCTCAGCACCACATAAAAATAAATAAATAAAATATTGTGTCCAACTACAACTAAAAAATATTTTTTAAAAAAGAAGTAAAATAGCCACTATTTACAGATTTCAGTGGTGAAGCTGGTCATAACTTCATTCAATGAATATTATTGTTGTTTTTGTTATTATTATTCTGTGATACCAGGGATCAAATCCAGGGATGTTCTTCTACTGAGCTTTGTCCCCAGCCCTTTTCATTTTTTTTTTATCTTGAGATAGGTTCTTGCTAAATTTACAAAGCTGGCCTTGAATATGTGATCCTCTTGCCTCAGCCTTCAGGGTAGTTGAAATTATAGGCATGCACTAGCATGCCTGGACAATAAATACTGTTGAGTGCCTATTATGTACCAGGCATAATGGTGTACTAGGACTACAATGGTGCATAAAAGAAGCATGGTTCCTATCTCTCTGAGATTATAATCTTGTGTGTGTGTGTGTGTGTGTGTGTGTGTGTGCGTGTGCAGTAATGGTGATCAAACCCAGGGCCTCATGCATACTAGGCAAGCACTCTACCACTGGAGTTTATAATATTATATGGGATACAGATATTAAATAGATGAAGACTTGGTTTCTCTGCTAGCTAAATGCTCATGTGGCCTAAACATGACCCCCATCCCCATCCCCCAAAACAAGACTCCAATTTTTTTAAATTAATTAATTTATTTTAATTAGGTATATAAGACTCCAACTTTTTATCTTTATTAGCCTAGCACCTGTATGTAGCTAACTTAATTGTCTGATTACCCATCAAAATTCTTAGAGAAGAGAAGCTAATTAGCGCAGTTTAGGTTAGGTGTCTACCCTGGTCCAATCAGCTGTGGCCTGAGAATGAGGTAGCAATGGCCCATTGCTCACTTAGTGGGGTTTCTGGAAGGCTCTGTAGAAGTGAATATGAGGGCAGGGCTATTAAAAATAATGGATATCTTATTCACCCATCTCTATATATTGGATTTCACACTATGTACAGTAAACTACATACAATAAGTATAATATAATAGTAATAGCAAGTCCTTTCATGAGCAAGTGAATCTTTTCTTCTTAAGAAAAAGTGGAAGCTCCAAATAAATCCAAGCATTCCCTCACCTCTCATTTTTCCTCACCTGAGTGGCTGGCAGGGGGCCTGAATTCCTCTTCTGTTCTTATGGGTAGGCTGTTTTTTGTTTTTTTTTTTTAATCACTGCTGTTTTGTTTGAATTCCTAATTCTGTTCTTATGGGTAGGCTGCTTTTTTTTTTTAATCACTGCTGTTTGTTTGACCTTGGGAAAAAGTTCTCAGGAAGGGGAGAGACATGGCTCCACCTCCCCACATCCCAAGGAGCTGGGAATGGAATCTAGCACTTGTCAGGAAAGTGCTCTAGCAGCCCCTAAAATTCCTTTCCCACCATGTTGGCCTATCTAAATCTTTTGTGTGTGTGTGTGTGTGTGTGTGTGTGTGTGTGTGTGTGTGTGGTGGGGATTGAACCCAGGGCCTTGTGCATGCAAAGCAAACACTTTACCAACTGAGCTATATCCCCAGCACCAAGGCTTATCTAAATCTTATGAATCATTCAAAGGCCACAACAATGTTGCCCCTACTCAATCCCTCATAACTCCTTTAGTTCAATTTCTTTTTATAGCACACATTATTTTCTATTAATGTTATTTGAATTCATGGAAGGTTGTCAGATTTCATACATTTGACTTTTATAAAATCGGTATAGTCATAAATTATACATTAACATACCTGAACCATCTTCTTTATGCTGAATTTGGACTTGAATATAACAGGTGACAGACATTTCAAGTTATTGCCTGTGAGCCAACACTCCAGTTTCTACAATAAAGCCATCTTGGTAGAGCAGATTTCACACAGCACTTCAAATATCTTATTACATTTTCTCTTATGAAAATACAAGTGAAAAGCAAAAATAAGAGAAAGGATTACAAGGCTGGGGTGTAGCTTAGTGCTACAGCACTTTCCTAGCCTACATGTGGCCTTGGGTTTGATGCCCAGCTCCACCAAAAAAAAGTGAGGGGAATAATACTATCGATATTATTAATAATTTAAAAGAATACTATTAAACATGTCAAAAGCAATGATTTTCAGTGAAGCATATTAGATTAGCTGGTCAACTGGACACTTGATTGTGAAGAAAAAGAACAAGGTAAAATATGCACACATGATTGAAAATACCTAATTGAAAGTTGAGTCAAAATGGTACAGTGTTATGAAGCAAATACAGAATTTTTAAAAATTTTGGACAGAGAATCAGTAGATTACTGATGTATACAGGCTTCCAGTATCAGAAGAATTCACAGCTCCACAGAGCTATTGATTAGGGTACAACTTATCATACACAATTCTATCATATAAAAAAGAAGGGTTGTTTAAATTGATTTGGACAAATTTGACAAGGGATTTTAAAAGATATCTCAACATCAGCATAAAAAATTTCCTGCTCAGTCTTTTAAAAATCATTATCAACAATTCATTCTTCCTGACATTAAAACAGAAAAAATGTTTGAACATTTTCAAAATTTACTGAAGATTTTAAAACCACAAATCTTTTTCTGGACTCCCAGAGAAACTGTGAGCTCAAATGCTGGGACTTGGCCTAACTCTCTGTCCTGGTTCCCACCTCAAATTCACAAATTAATGAGTTTAGTGAATAAATGAACCTCATTGTTTTCCCACGAATGTTTGCTGAGGTCCATAGAAAAGATGACACAGTTCTTGAAAGTAGAATGCTTTCAAGTGTAAGGCTTTCTTATAAAGGGAGCTTCTGTTCCCAATAGATTACATTATTGTTTCCAAAAAGAGGTCTATAATTCTTATCATTGTTCTGTACAGACTTCTTCACAAGCTGCTTTTATGATTTTCTCTTTATCATTGGTTTTAAGCAATTTGATTATGACATGCCTTAATATAGTAATTTTTTGTTTCTTTCTTTCTTTTTTTTTGATAGTCCTGGGGTTGGGCCTAGGGATGCTTTACCACTGAGCTACATTTTCAACCCTTTTATTATGTATTTTGAGACAGGTTCTCATGAAGTAGCCATATCTGGCTTAAACTTGGCATCTTTCTGCCTCAGTCCACCAGGTATCTGGGATTACAGGTATGGATCACCATGCCCTATTTGTAAATTGTGTATGTGGTAGTGGGTTACTGGATTACTTGGGCATGACAAGGCAAAAGCATTCTACCACTGAGCTACTTAGCTATATACCCCCAACCCTCTGTGTGTATGTTCTGCTTTGCTTCCCCCTCCCCCAGCTTCTTGAATCTGTAATTTTCTGGTTTACAACAAATTTGGAAAAATTTCAGCCATTAGTTCTTTGTTTGTTTGTTTTTGTGGTACAGAGTGGGGGTGGTCTTGCACATGCTAGGCAATTGCTGTACCAATGAGCTACATACTCAGTCCTAGTTCTTCAAATAATTTTTATAGTCTCCCTCTTTTTCTGGGACTCCAATATATATATATATATATATATATATATATATATATATATATATATATATATATATATATATATATTAATTAAGCTCCTTGGAATCGTTTAACAGTTTATTAATGCTCTGTTCATTTGTCAGTCTTCTTTTTCTTCTGTGTGTTTCATTTTGGATAGTTTCTATCACTAGTTCTTCAAATTCACTTATCTTTTCTGTACTAACATATGTTAATCCCCAGTAGTGTCTGTTTCATTTCAGACAATGCATTTCATTTGAGTCTTTTAAAAATATATTCCATGCTTGTCTTTAACATGCTCGCTCTTCCTTCTATTTTCTTCAACTTACAAAATGCATTTATAATCACTATTTAAATGTCATTTTCAATGAATTTTATCATCCATGTGATTTCTGGGGTCTCCTTCTGTGGATTGATTTTTCTTTTTGGTATTGGTTGCATTTTTATGCTATTGTATGTACCTGATAAAATTTATTTTTGAAGCGCTGGGGATTGAACCCAGGGCCTATAGCATGCTAGGTACATGCTCTATGACTGAGCTACACCTCCATCCCTTGATAATTTTTGATTGGACACCAGACATTGTTAATTTTACCATGTTGGGTTTGGATTTTATTTACTTTTTAAAAATCAATTTTAATGGTTTTTTAGCTGTTTTAGGAAGATAAGCTACTTGAAAATCATTCTTACACTTTTGGGGGTTGCTTTCAAGGCATTGTAGATGGGATAAGGAAAGTCTTAGTCTAGAGATAATTTCGCTTTATGACTGATACAATACCTCTGAGTATTTTTCCTTATGTCCCTGTTATTACAAGGTTTCCTCACCCTATTAAGAATGAGATTGTCTCAGCTCTAGGCAACCTCCAAGAAGTTTTACCTCTGATTTGGACAGTATCCTCACATGCATGTGCTGTTCAGAACTGGGCTGAAGACTCTAGGGGAACCTTCTGAAGGCTTCTGGAATTCTTCCTCTAGGCAGCTCTCTACTTCCCATACTTCTTTCTCTGGTATTCTGCTTTATGAATTCAAGCCATTGTGGCTTCTCTGAATCCTCAGCTTCATCTCCTCATCTTAGAGAACTCCATTAGGATTTCCCTTCTCTGTACTATGGCCTGAAAATTCTCTTAAAGGGTAAGATGTAGGTCGGGCATGGTGGCACATGCCTGTAATCTCAGCCACTTGAGGCACTGAGGCAGGAAGATCGTGAGTTCAAAGCCAGCCTCAGCAATTTAGCGAGGCACTAAGCAACTTAGTGAGACCCTGTCTCAAAATAAAAAAAAATAAAATGGTCTGGGGACATGGCTCAGTGGTTAAGCATCCCTGGGTTTAATCCCTGGGATTCAAAGCCTAAAATGGGGCAATCATAGAACAATGTTTCCTGTCTCTCAGGGCTCGCTTCTCTGCACTGCTTGATAACAAATATCTGAACACTTTCCTTAAATATATTTTGTCTGTTTTTTTTTCAAATTATTTAAGGCAGAGGATAAATCTGGTCCTTGTTATTACATTGTGGCTGGAAACCCATTGAAGGGTTTTAAGCAGGTGAGTGACATGATGGATCTGTGGGTTGGGAAGGTCACTGATGGTTGATGTGAGAGAGAGACTGGTGGTATTGGACCATAGGCAGAGAGACTGGCAAGGTTACAGTTTGGATCCACATGAGCAGCATCGAGGAAATCTGGCAGCAAGAAGCACAAGCTTATCTAGTCCAAGAACAGATTTCAGGACCAATTTCGTCGGAAGGAGAAGGACAGGTGAAGGAAAGGCTGGACTCCAAACCCAATGCACAGGACAGATTATGTAGATGATAACAAACCAACATATCAGTCATCTAAACTGCAGAACCAGATGAGAAATAAGCTTCAGGCACCTGTTTTGAGAAAGGCATAATGCAGAGACAGTTACCCGGTCAGGGTCTAACTGCTTGTGCATTAAAATACTATGAATGAATGAATGAATGAATGAATGAATGAATTCCTGTAGGACTTATTGTAAGTAACATGTGCATGAAAATTAGTTGTTCAATATCCTGTGATAATTCTTGAATTATTATTTTCCTCTCACTTGTTTATGACTTTTCTCTTCATCTGCAATCTAAGTCCACCGCAGGCATGGAAATAATTGCAGGCTTCCCTTTCTTCCAAGTAGCAGCATTAGTGTAATTATTTTTCCCAGGTTTCATGACTCTCAGTCCAATAATTGTTTTTTTTGTTTTTTGTTTTGTGTTTTTAGATACTGGGGATTGAGCCCAGGACCTCCCACATGCTAGGTAAGCATTCTACTACTGAACTAAATCACCAGCCCTTTTTATTTTTTATTTTGGGACAGGGTATCCTAAATTACTTAGGGACTTGCTAAATTGCTGAGACTGGCCTCCAACTTTCAGTCCTCCTTCCTCAGCCTCCTAAATTTCTGGGATTATAGGCACACAGTATGCCACCTTGGCTCTTTAAAAAATTTTTTTGGACTGGGGATTGAATCCAGGGGCACTTTACCAGTGAGCTATATTTCCAGTCTTTTTTATTTATTGTAATTAATTAATTAATTAATTTTGCTGTACTGAGGATTGAACCCAGAGGTGCTCTACCACTGAGATACATTCCCAGCCCTTTTTACATTTTTATTTGGGGCAATGTCTCACTAAGTTGTCCAGGCTGGTCTTGATCTTGTGATCCTCCTGCTTTAGTTGGTCCTCCTGCTTGAGTTGCTGGGATTACAGGCATGCACTACTTTGCCCAGCCAGACCTTTTTTATTTTATTTTAAGACAGTGTTTCACTAAGTTACCCCCAGCTGGTCTTGGACTTGCAATTCTCCTGCCCTAGCCTGCTAAGTAGTTGGGGTTTTCTTGATGTTTTTATTTCTATGGGATATATTCCAAACAGCTACATCAAAGTGTAAATGTATATAGCAATACGGTGGTTGCCTAATTAGCTGGTATTCTCCCCCTTTTTTCTTGTTAACAGAATGCTAATTTTGTTCAGGTATTAGAGTACCCTGATCTCAAGGAACTTTGTAGGCTGGGGATGTAGCTCAATAGTAGACCAGTTGCCTAGCATTGCTTAGGTTTGATCCTCAGCACCACACACACATACACACACACACACACAAAAAAAAAAAAAAAAACCTACTCAAGGAAGATGGTCCTATGCTTTGGTCTATAAGTAGCATGTGATACAGTTAATGGCAAAGAAGAGATATGGGTAGGTTGTCTCTTCCTCTGAAGATTGCATACATTCTCTCTTGAATGTGCCTCTACTTTCTTAAATAAACATTTATCTGTTAAAAAACAGATTAATTTATATTGATAAATTTGCTGGGAGTGTGTCTGGAAAACAATTGACTTCCTTGAAAAGAGGAGAGTGACCTTTCTTTTGCTTCCCTGGTCACTGCTATCCCTTTACTCCTATTTCTTCCTTTTAATGTGGTTGTATTATCCAGATTTAGCAGTCCATCTTGTAAGAATGAATTAAAACCCTAGGGACAAAAAGCCAATATGTCAAAGATGGTGGAGTAGAAGAATGGAAAAATCCTAGGTTTGTTTTTTTTCCTCCTCCTCCCCCAACTCCAAAAATTACTGTCAGGCACAGTGGGATTACAGGCACAGTAATTCCAAAGGCTCAGGAGCTTGATGTAGGAGGATTGCAAGTTCAAAGCCAGCCTCAGCAATTTAGCAAGGCTCTAAGCAACAAGACCCTATCTGAAAATAAATTATTAAAAGGGCTGAGGATGTGGCTCATGGTCAAGTGACCTGGGTTCAATCCTTGGTACAAAAAAAAAAAAAAAAAAAAACACCTTATTTTATTATTTATTTATTTAGGCACCAGAGATTGAACTTGGGGGTGTTTAACAACTGAATCACGATTCCCAGAACTTTTTATTTTTTAAGACAGGGTCTCACTAAGGTAATAAGGGTCTCACTAAATTGCTGAGGCTGACCTTAAACTAATGATCCCCCTCCCTTAGCCTCCCAAGTAGCTGGGGTTACAGGTGTGTGCCACTCTGCCCAGGTATTATTTACTTTTTTTTGGTACCAGGGATTGAATTCAGGGGGCACTCAACTACTGAGCCACATCCCTAGCCCTATTTTGTATTTTATTTAAAGATGGGGTCTCACTGAGTTGGTTAGCACCTCACTTTTACTGAGGCTGAATTAGAACTTGCCATCCTCCTGCCTCAGCCTCCCAAGCTGCTGGGTATTATTTACTTTTTAATTGACAAATGAATATTATATGTGTGTGTGTATTGTGTGCAACATATTTTGAAATATTTATACATTGTGGGATGGCTAAATCAAACTAATTAACATATATGTTACCCCTTATACTTATCATATTTTGTGGTGAGAACACTTAAAATCTTCTCTTAGAAATCAAGAACACAATACATTCTTATTAACTATAGTCAGCTTGTTATACAATAGATCTCTTGCACCTATTTTTCCTGTCTAGCTGAAATTTTGTATCCCTCAACTTACATTTCATCAATCTCCTTCCCCCGCACCCCTGGTAACCACCATTCTACTTCTGTGAATTTCTACTTCTATGAACTTTTTCTGTGCTGGGGTTGGAACTCAGGGCTTCATGCATGCTAGGCAAGTGCCCTATCCCTGAGCTACACTCCAATGGGCCCTTCAAGACTTTTTAAGACTAAATATTATCCACTGTATTTTTATACCATATTGTCTTTATCCATTCATCATTGATGGACACTTAGTTTGATTCCATACTTTGGCTATTGTGTTTTGTGACTAGTGCTACAATGAACATGGGAATGCAAGTGATTCTTCAATATACTGATTTCATTTTCTTTGGCTATATATCCAGTAGTAGGATTGCTAGATCATATGGTAGTTCTATTTTTAAATTTTTAAGAAATCTCCATGTTATTTTCTACAATGTGTGTACTAATTTACATTCCCAACAACACTTTTCTCCTCATCCTCATCAGTACTTTTTTTTTTTTTTTTTGTACTAGAGATTTAACCCAGAGGCGCTTTACCACTGAACTACATCCCTACCCTAGCCTTTTTTTTTTTTTTTTTTAAGACAGGGTCTCACTAAGTTGCTTAGGGCCTTGCTAAATTGCTGAACCTGGTCTTAAGTTTTCAATCCTCCTGTCTCTGCCTCCCAAGCTGCTGGGATTACAGGCATGCGTTACCAAGTCTGACAATACTTATTTTTCTTTTTTATATATAATATACTTTCTAACACGTGAGGTAAAGCTTAGGGTTTTTGTTGTTGTTGCTATTGCAGCACTGGGGATCATCAAACCCAAGGCCTTGTGTTTGCTAGGCAAGTGATCTGCCACTGAGCTACATGTCCAGACCATTTTATTATTTTTTATTTATATATTTATAATATTTAAAAATATTTTTTATTTTGATACAGTTGTCTAGAGTGGCCTTAACTTGGGATCCTCCTGTGTCAGCCTCCTGAGTCATTGGGATTACAGGCATGCACCACCACACCTAGTCAAGCCTAGGTTCTTGATTACCTTATTGAGCAGCCAGTCTAATGCTGGCATCTGTATCCCTCCAGATTTCTCATTATGTGAGATTTCTTGTTATGTGTTATATATATATATATATATATATATATATATATATATATCATTATATATATACATATATACATACATTATATATATATTCAGGGATGGGATCAAAATCTATTTGTTTAAGTCACTATTAATCACATTTTCTGTTACTTGGGACCCAGTCTAAGTCGTTCTGAACCTATACTGTAGATATTTAATTGGATTACATTTTTTTCCAGATTACTTTGGAAAAAAATTGGTAGTAATGATTCATATTTCTATCATCAATGGATGGATATAGGGAAATGGACACTCATCTAGAATTTATTTTTGTATATGGCATAAGATAAGGATCTAGCTTTGATTTCTTTTTGCTGGGTTTTTGTTTTGTTTTTGCAGTATTGAGGAATGAATCCAGGGCCTGCTGCATGCTAGGCTAGTGCTCTGCTACTGAGCTACACCCTCAGCCTTTGGTTAATTAATTTTGAAAGTATCATTTGTTAAAATATGTACTTTTGCCACAGAAATGAAATTTAGAAACTTAGATATATTTATATTTTCTGAAGTTATTGCTTTTATTTATTTTAAATTAAAAAATTTTGGTACCAGGGATTGAACCCAGGGGCTCTTATCCACTGAGTCACATCCCCATCCCTTTTTATTTTGAGACAGGGCCTCACAAAGTTGCTTATGGCCTCCCTAAATTGCTAAGGCCGTCTTTGAAATTGTTATCCTCCATTCTCTGCCTCATGAGCCTCTGGGATTACAGGCATGTGCCACAGTGCCCCGCTGAATTTTTATATATCCTCTTTACTCTACCCTGGTTTCTATCATTTTAGGGGAAGGAATCTGGCAAGACCAAAAAAAAAAAAAAAAAAAAAAACCTGAAAGACTTGACTTTCCCATCTCTGGAGTCCTTAGGGGAAAGGGATTAGGGACATAGATAAACTGTTTAGGGCAGGAAATATAAAGGCAGAAGTACTTTATGCAACCTAAAGACAGATTCTGGCCATTCCTGCTCTCTAGGGCTGAGCATAATGCAATGCTATTTGGGAGATCCTTGAGTCCTTGGTAGAGTCCGATTTATGTCCTGCTTCCTGGCACCATCCTTGGGTAGACAGCAAAACCTGAGAGAAAAGGGGCTATTCTAGGCAGGCTTAACAAAAATTCTCACGTCACTGGCATAGCCCCAATGTAACAAGGACCTACATACAGGAACACTGTAGACAGAGTCAATGGACCTCTGACTGCTAACCTGCATAGTCTGATGATCAAGAACTTAATGGACCTTTCCTCCTCAGCTTCAGCCCAGAGTTATGGCTTGAGACTGGAAGGGAGGAGCATCAAGAATTAAGAGGTTATTTTCTGGGGCTGGGGTTGTGGCTCAGTGGTAGAGCACTTGCCTAGCATGTGTGAGGCACTGGATTCGATTCTCAGCACCACACAAAATATAAATAAAATAAAGGCATTGTGTCCATCTATAACTAATAAAAATATTTTTTTAAAAAGGAGTTATTTTCCACTGGGTGTGGTGGCACAAGCCTGTAATCCCTGAGGCTCGGTAGGCTGAGGCAGGAGGATAGCAATTTCAAAGCTAGCCTCAGCAAGACCCTGTCTCAAAACAACAACAAAAAAAGAGGGTTGGGGATGTGGCTCAGTGGTAAAGCACCCCTGGGTTGATTCCCTGGTACGAAAAAAAAAAAATGAAGTTATTTTCCAGTCTCAAGTAATGGAGCCCAATGTTAAATGGAATCAGACAATAAAGAAAGACAGAACAAAATGTTTAGGAGTATAGACTTTGAACTAAACTAACTGTGTCCAAATTCTAGTTCTGTCACTTAATTGATGAGTTACCCTGGGCAAGTTATTTTACCACTTTGTGTCTTGGTTTATTCATTTCAAAAATAATGTTAATAATAATATAGGATATACTGGGTTTGTAATAAGCACACAGTCTTAATTATTAGCTTCCATTATTATTAGCATTATTATACAACTTAGTGGTTAGACTTAGTGGTCATACTTGCTTTGTGAGAGATTTCTGACAAGGCTATTTTGTTTTGTTTTGTTTTATGGTGCTGGGGATAGAATCCAGGGCCTTATACATGCTAGGCAAGTTCTCAACCACTGAACTCTATCTCCAGCCCCAGATAAAACTGTTTTGAAAGACTTACAGAATGCTTGGGTAGATAAAAAGGGGTCAGGGGAAGGGACAGAAGAAGAGCTGAAGGAAGGGAAGGCAGGCAGACAAATGAAGCCTAGTTAGTTAGCAAAGGAGACTGAATTTTCTGATTCCCAAAAGATTATACTATGTTAGACTATATATTTTTTCTTTCCTTTTCCTTCCTTCCTTCCTTCCTTTTTTTCTTTTTTGTATTGGGGATTGAATCCAGGGACACTTTACCATTGAGCCACGTCTCCAGTCCTTTTTTATTTTTATTTTTATTTTTTTTTATTTTAAAAGACAGGGGACAGGGTCTCAATAAGTCGCTGTGGCTGGCCTTGATCTTCCTACGTCTCCTGAGTTGCTGGGATTATAGGTGTGTGCCACTGCCCCCAGCTAGATTGTGCATTTCTAAAAGAACTGATATTCTTCTGGAGAGGAAAGGGGTGTTCTAGCAATCCGAACTTGGGCTTTATAGCCTAGCACTATATAGATTTTACAGAAGAGTTTAGATCCAGGACACTTCACAAGTTTTATAGAAATGATTTGGATTTAACAATTTTAAGGTTCTCTAAGAGTCAATTACCAAGGCAACTTGCTCCTGATATATGCCCTGGGCACATAAGGAAAGACTATCTAAGAAGAGGAGA